>NW_020956088.1:3383-13566 GCF_003031625.1 Empidonax traillii
TCTCCAGGCAGAGCTGGGGCAAATGAGCCAAAAAAGCTGAACTCTATCAATGCCATTCTGGCTTTTTGAATGAATGTGACAGTGAGAGACTGTGGGAAGCAACTTAACACAAATGGAAAATTTGCAAGTGAAGAACTATAATAATCGTCTCCCATAACAGCCAGATCAGGTTTCGAGGAGGTTTTTTCTTTGCTTTTTTTGTTGTGGGTTGTTTTGTTTGTTTGGTTTTTTTTTCCTTCCCCCCAAGTACAGCTTAGCTGGCACATTTTGTCCAGGATACTTATGAGAATGACTAACAATTTGCTGCTACTGATAAATAAGTTGGGTCACTCAGGCTCCAGCACAGAGAAACAGCAGCAAGAGTCACAGTGAGCTCCACTGACTGACATATACACAGAAAATTACTCAGGCAGGTATGGAAAAGGCATTTTTAATTATTTCCACATCCACAGCTGCTGCAAATCAGAAGTTTGTTGTTGAATTCAGTACAGTGGAGCAATTCCCCAGCTGGGAATAGCAGCTCTTTCCCACCCCAGGCTTGTGCCTCTGTACAACAGAACAGCTCCACCACAGGCCTTCTCCACCCTTGTTTGAAGGGCAAAAGACTGAGTTCAACCACCTCACTAAAACACCATGAAAAGTCAGTCAAACTGATGCAAAAATACTGCAGGTTACCTATTTATCCTGCTGTGACAACCCAGGTACATCCTTTACCAAAAGTTCACGCTGCCAAAATATTCCCACATTCCAGTAGCACAGCCTGCGCCCCTTGCCAGGCCAAAACTCAGCAACATAAACACTCAGCACCGCAAAAGGAGTTAAAAGCACTCAGACATCGCCTTGGTTGCGACCAGAACTTGTAGCAGTTGATTTTTTCTGGAACAGAACCTTTTCCTGACAAAGGCACCACTGGCTTCCACCACAAGCAGATACTGCAGCACGTTCAAGACAACAGTGACTCCCTGACCAGTATGGTCCTGGTTAAACCAGTTGGTATTGGTTTGAACCACTCTCTTTCTGTGTCCACCTCATCGTATACAACCCCCTAAAACTTCCTGCCTTCCCTAACAGCTTCCTTAGTTATTAATTTTTGTTTGTTTGTTTTTTAAAAGCTAGGAGCACTTAACACAGTTACTCTTTGAGAACTCAGCAAGACCTGCTGACTAAGGGAAGTGCACATGCTTAATCCAAATCCTCTAAAACAGAGCCAAACAACACATTGGACTGTGGATGACGCACCAAAGTCATAAAAAAGACAAAAGCTGCATCACACTTACCTTGGCAGGTCATGGAGCTGCAAGTGATGCTCAGAAGCAGGAGGAGGACAAGGTAGTGGTGGTTTTCCAGGATCCTCTCACTCAGACATTAGAGGAGGAGATGTTAAAAACCAGCAGAACTTCCATCCACGACACCCGTGCTGGTAGCACTGCAGGAAGGTCAAGCCCAGAGCCGGGTGCTCCTCTTAATCATCACTCCCCCAGGTGAGCAGCATTAACCTAACCCCACCCACAAGCTTCTACCTCTGATGTACTTAAATCTGAGCTCCAGACTACATTAACCTCTTTTTCAACCCTATTTGCATTTCAGGTTTGCAAACAAACATCCTTCAGGTGTTTCTAGAACCTGAGAGGGCTGTAATTACCATCACTGAAAGAGCGCAGGTGTTTTCTGCTCACAGTGACCTGATTAAAGGCAAAAATAATCCTTTTTGGTTCAAATAAACAGAGCCGAAAGCTTGCCCTGAGCATTGCTAACCCGACTCCCAGTCTGTATAAAGTAGAGCTGTTGAAGTGACCCCTCTCCCTGAATGACACTGGGAAGGGTTTTCTGCCACACACATCCAGCTCTGGGGCTCACACTGCAGGGACAGGGTATTGGATTTGAGGTGGGCCCAGAAAATGACCCCCCAGCTGCATCTTCAGGACCTCAGTTTCTCTGATAAACCCCAGAGAGGGATGGGAGGTGATGTGAGCACTGCAGATCTGCATATTAAACAGAAGTCTGATAGTGTGGAGGGTGCAGCCTCCCCAGCAAGTGCAGTGGCTGAAAGTGATGCAATGAAGCTTGAACTGAGACAAGTTCTGCCTGGACACATCCCTCGGGAATGCTCTTGGCTTCTACTTTGGGTAACAAGGGAAAACAGCATTTTCCCCTGCAGGAAGGAGCCCTTCTCCCCTCATTAGCTGGGGAGCACAGACAGTGCTTTCAGCTCCTCTATGCAGACTCCTCCATTAGCTTTTTCTATCCCAAACTATTTCCTGGGTTATTTACATTCTCCACCTTTAGTCCTGGGAGGTTCTTTGTGATGAAGAATTCCTTTTTACAAGAGACACCCAGTGTCATCAAATTAACTTCCATAAACATCACACTTTATAACACCTCGAGGAGTTAAAAAATGTCTTTTATTTTCCTTTGCCACCTACCCAAGTGCTGAGTCACCACCCAAATGATATCTTTGTGGAATCTCTTTCTTAAAGTGGCTGCTAAACATGTGCAAGTACAGAGTGGCCTTCCAGATCCCTGCTGGGACCTCCAATGCAAAGAAATGTTTGGTATCAGTCACTTCCCACATGGTTCTGCCCTCAAAGCAATGGAAATCGTTTCCTTTATACAAATTCCTTTAGGTTCCCAAATGTGGGTGTTTTCCTGCAGTTCCTGTTCTGTTTCCCATGGTCTTTCCCAGAGAAATGAGCCTGTCACAGTCCATATTTTAACTTCTATTTTTTTTGTCAAAATCTTTTTAAGGATACTGGGGGGAGGCTGAGCTTTCCCAGCTCCTTTTCATGCTCTGTCCAGAGTATCAGGAGTTCAACTTCCATCTCTTGGTCAAGTTTTTTCACGGCCCTGCCCTTTCACAGCGTATGCAGTGGACGAATTTTGGAACTTTATGGCAAACAACTCCTTAAAAAGCAGTTTCACCTATTGACAAATTTGTTTAATGGAGATAACTCAAGTAAAATGCAGGGTGGATTTTGCTGAAGTCCTGCGTTTTACTACTGATAGCTTTCTAGAAAGGATTTATAAAATATTTATAGAACTAAAATCTCTTCTAAACACAGAGTTTACCCGAGTCAAGCTTAATAAAGTGTTTTCCCCTCTAATTGACAGAACTGGTCACTTTTCCAACACTCTCCCATAACATACCCCTTTGAACTAATAACACTGGTTTTCCTCAGTCTCCACACAGCCTGCCTGTATCCTTGCCGTGTATCCCTGTTGTATTTTTGGCATTCTCTTCCTCCACCCAGGATTACCCAAGTTGGACAGGCTACCACAGAATGTACAAACTCCTCATTTTTGCCTTGGCTCCACCTGGGAGCTGAGTTCTCTCTGCTCCAAGAGCAGTTTGCAGATCCTTCCCCCCCCCCCCCCCCCCCCCCCCGCCCCGCCCAGGATATGAATTCTCTTCCTTAGCAAATATTAACCTTTTCAGAAAGTTAATTCCAAATGTTCTGTTTGCTTTTTTTGGTGTGATTTCGGATGGGTGTCAGTCTGGTACTTTTATGAGTCAGATCCCCATAATTGCAGAAGGCAATTAGCACAGTTCAGAGCAGAGTTCCATAGTTTTACTTCATTTTCGTGCCTCAGATTAAAGACATATTTCTCACATACCCTGTTTTTTTTACATGGCATGTTATATTCAAATCTCTACGACGCAGTTTTATGGTGATCATCCTACAAACCCACTGAAAATAGCCAAAAAAGTACAGTGTCTCAGAGCTTAACATCATAAATAAAGTGGGTTTGGTTCACTTCCTTTCTCCCTACACTCATTCATTCCTAACAATGTTCAGTAACCACTCTGAATCACTTCCCTTGGAAAGGTTTGATGCGCCTCCATCTGCATTTGCCCACCAGAACCTCTTTTGCTTTTGTTCGTTCCTCCAAAAACTTTCCTCAGAAGTGCTTAAAATACAATTGTTAATATCACAAAAGTGTTCTAGAATAAGATTAGGTTTGCTCTGCATAAATAGGACCTCCTTCCCTCTTAGGAGAAGCTGACTTGAAACTGGTGTGAGAAACCAGCCACTGGGTTATGGGCTCCACCTTCCAGCTCTACTGACTCATGAATGACAATTGGATGAGTCCTACAGAATGAAAGCAACAAAAAAAGGGGGGGGTTCAGAAAAAAAACTTCAGGCATAAACAGAGTGGTTGTGGAGCTGACCAAGTGCCACCTCATCCGAGTCTCCTTGTGGACCTCCAATGCCTGGATCACCTTCTCCTCCAGAAATCACAGAATACCGGAATGTTTTGGGTTGGAAAGCACCTTAAAGACACCTTCCACTAGCCCAGGTTGCTCCAAGCCCTGTCCAACCTGGCCTTGGACACTTCCAGGGATCCAGGGGCAGCCACAGCTTCTCTACCCAACCTGTGCCAGGGCCTGCCCACCCTCACAGGGGAGAATTCCTTCCCAATATCCCACCTAACCCTAATATCTGTCAGTTTGAAACCATTCCCCCTTGTCCTGTCACTCCAAGCCCTTGTCAATAGTCTCTCTCCATCTTTCTCATCTTTCCTCTCTCCTTTCAGGGACTGAACAGACCCAAATATTTGTTTTCCTCCTTAAACACAGCCAGTGTTGGAGCACAAGCACTGGCAGGTAGAACCTCACTGCTAAACTGGAATTCTATGCTGCCAAGTGTAACTGGGAGATCCTTTCAAACCCTCATTCAAACACGAGTTGATGTCATGTTTTTGAAGGTGTAAGTGAAGGTAGAAAGTAAGAAAGAGCAGAGAATTCACCTTAATGTTACTCCTAAAGGACTACTAACTCACTCTGCCAATGCCAGTGTTTTTATTAATAATAATTTTTTTTTTTAATAAAAGATGTTAAAAACTTTTCTAAAAGTATAATCTGGGAAATGAAACATATATAAAGTTAAATATCAAGTAATAATGCCCAGCTAAAAAAGACATGCTCTTTAAAAACATCCCACTACTCACTATCCTATCAAAGTGTAGTATAAAACAGATGGATAATAAAAGGATATCACTCACCCACTTTAATCTGTCCAAATTGGAAAGAAGATATTAAGACTCAGAGTTAAATATACAGGACCATGGTCAGAGGTGACACAGATGGTTGTGCAAATGTCACCCTGGTGAGTGTGTGAGGGGAAGGACAGGACCAAGAGTACTTTTACAACAGGGAATAAATGGATAGAAGTAAGAAATAAATACATAAAATAAACTACAATTAAAAAAAAAATAAATCAAATCAAAATCATGCAAATTCACCACAGCTTTTTAGAAGGCAGCGAATCACGTGGTATCTGTTTCCCCACACAAATAATTGTCAGGATCCGAGGTTTGCTACATTCAGGAGGCTGGTGCTGGGTGAACAAACATCAAGGCTGGTTATTTTGGCTGAATAAATGATGGAATTGGTTTTTCAGGGAAACAAGGCCAGTACCTGGAGCAAAGCACTGCAGTGACATGGCCAGAGAAGGGCACAGGTAGGTGTCATGCAGTGAAAATTGGTTAAAGAGGGTTGAATATTTTTTTTTTTTTCCATTGTTAGTTAAAAGCTGTAACTGAAAATCCTGGTTTTCACAGAAACGCTGTTGTAAATTAAAAACACACATCTTAAAGAATGTGTTATTGTTTGGTCACAAACACTTGGAGTAATGAGAAACTTTCCTGATCAGCTCCCCACTGTGCAGTAACTTGAACAATGGGTGTTCCATGAAGGAAAAAGGATCTAGGGAAGAAAACAAGTCTTCCAAGAACTTCTGCCCATCATGTGCTGTAAAACATTGACTGCTGAGGCCAAAATCCAGTTCAATAAATTAACTGAGCAACTGTAGGGGCAGGACACAGGGAATGGCTTCCCACTGCCAGAGGGCAGGGAGAGATGGGATATTGGGAAGGAATTCCTGGCTGGGAGGGTGGGCAGGCCCTGGCACAGGTTGGGCAGAGAAGCTGTGGCTGCCCCTGGATCCCTGGAAGTGTCCAAGACCAGGTTGGACGAGGCTTGGAGAAACCTGGGCTAGTGGAAGGTGTTCCTGCCCATGGCAGGGGGTGGAACAAGATGAGCTTTAAGGTGCCTTTCAATCAAAACTTCTGTGATTCTATGATTATTTCATTCTTCTTAGAGATAAAAATAAATTAGGAAATGCAGCACATATATCCCAGTGTGTGCATATATAGTGCAAACCCCAAAACACCATCCCCCTCACATCAAAAATTCAATTTGTTTTGGCAGAGTCTTACCATGAAGAATCCTTATCCCTTTCTGTCTCAGAAGTTCCTTAAAATACAGTTTGGACTTTTCAGGAAGGCATGGGAGCAGCACAGTTTGCAGTAACAGTGCATTTTATTTTAATGAATTCAACCTGAAAAGTGTGATGTTTTACATTATCAACTCTATTCTTTTCCATCTGCAGTTTCCTGCTAGTGCTGTAATATCATCTATTGCATATAAAAATCTATATATTTATATAAGTAACATGCATATGTGTAGATAATATTGCATATTAAATTATTATTTGTATTATTATATTATATTATTATAATTTACTTATATAATATATAACATTATTATATATCTAATTATAATAGACATCTATTATTAATTTGCAGTAATATAGTTATATATATATCTATATATAGTTCTATATATCTATATATCTACATATATCTCTATATAGTTCTATATATCTATACATAATTTGCAGTGATAGATCTATATGTATATATTTTATATATCTATATGTCTCTCTATTTTTAGAGAGAGAGACAGATATATATCTATATATGTACATAAACACAGATGTATATGACAGACATAATAGATATATATGATCTACTAGTTAACATATTACAATCTATAATATATAATACATATATATCTATAATATATAATATATATTTCATATATATATATTTACATATGCAGAAATCTACACCATATATAAACATATATGGACATAAAATTAGATAAATCTTTGAATTTTTTCATGAGGATTTCATTTCTTTTTGCCTAAACACCACCCAAGTACCTCGGGGTTCCATTTCCAGTGCCGCTAAGTGTGGAGGTGCCTGACCACGTTCCTGTCACTGGGGACAGCAGGTCCTTCCATCTCCTTAATGGACATTCCTCTCCGAGTGGCTCTGGCCTACCTGACTCTAACCCTTTAAATTTTAATTCACTTTACATTTAGCCGAGTCATAAATACCATTTAGGTACCGATATTCTGCTTTATGCAATCCCTGAGGTGGTGCTTTTATTTTAATGAAGCCATTTGGAACTTAAGAGGAAAAAAAAAATTCCGTCTTTGATTGAATATATTTGTCAGTTTTTATTCCCGACTGGCATTTTTATGTGAAAACTTGAATAAAAGTAGGGGGTAGCTGCTTACCAACTGGGAGAAAAGTTTTAGTGTGCTTTAGCCTGCAAAAATTAGCTGAATAAATGGTCTTTGAGATTCGCTTGGAGAACATCAAAGGGAACCTCGACCCTAATCAAAAACAAAATCCAGAGCCAAATTACATTAGAAATGAAAAAAATTCCTTGGTTATTCGGTGTTTTAGAGGAAATTACACAAGAGGAGATAACAGACCTTTCTATTAAAAATGTAACTTTCTGTATTATAGAAAAGCAGTGATTTGCTGCACTTCCACAATTGCATGAGAAGCCAAAAGTTGGGAGTGTTCAAATATTTTTTGTTTTCTCGTGTTTTATATTGTTCAGTGGGTTGTATCCAGTAAGCACCTGTCATTTCAGTGGGTGAGAACATGTGTTTAAGCAATTCTTTATTTCCTTCATGGGCTGATACAGAAAACAAGTGGAGAATTAAGGCAAAAATCACACACCTGACAGCAAAGTTCCTGATTTAAATCTGCATAAGACTCTTGAGGGTCTCCCTGTGACAAAGTAAATAGGATTTTGTTGTATTATCACTGTCACAGATCAAAATAAGAACCACATTCTCAATGTAAGGACCAGATTAAGCAACCTGGTCCAGTGGAAGATGCCCCTGCCCATGGCAGGGGGTTGAAATGAGATGAGCTTTAAGGTCCCTTCAAACCCAAACCATTCCAGGATTCCATTGCCAAACACGTTCAGAATCATCCAGATCATAAAAAAATATTCCGAACTGAAATATTTCTCACAGAAATTCCAAACGGGGCAGACACACATGGACACTGAAATAGCCAGAATGTGAAATTCTGGGATTTGGTTCCCTTGAAATCATAATAAATTTAACTCCCTTAAAATCATCATAAATTATCTCCTCACACATCCCTCCACAGAAAGCGCAGCAGCAGAACGTGTTTTCCCAAAAAGCTGTTGAAATGTGTGCTGTCAGAAACACCCTGAAAGACAATTCTGGCTCTAGTTTTATTCACATAAAATTTCACTGAGGCAGGTAAATGGCATTATTGCCATTTTATACAGAGTAAATTGCATCATATATCCCAGAGCTGCCCGGATTCAGCTGAAATCAGTCTGAGTTAAGCATCTGGAAATACTACAAATACTCAGTATTCCATATTAACCAGATCACAGCTCTCCAGAAGTAGGGGAATGCTGCCTATCTCAAGGTGAACACCACCTTAGTGAGGAAGAGAAGCTCCAGAATTAGAGTTATTAACTCAGAAAGAGTTATAATTAGAATTATTAACATTAGCAAATGTCTAATCCCTACCAAAAAAATCTGTTATTATAGGGGTGAGAAACTTTTAAAACTATTTTAAGTCTGCATTATGAAAATTATTGCAATGCGGAGACAGGTTTTCCTGAACACCTAATAATTTTGATGAACTGGCTACTTTCAGTTAACTGGACACAGATGAAGCTGCAAAATGTTTCAGATCAGGACTTTATCTGCTGATCTGGGCACTGATAACTTTTATGGAGATTTGTGTACCAGCTGACTGTATAGTGCAGATATTTTCATGCTTCCTGCAAAAATGGCTCCTTGGATATTTAAAAATGCACCTTTGGAAACCTATCCAGCCTTTTGGTTTCATCCTGACCCAGAACACCAGCTTTTCCTGCTCTTTGGGGAAGAGGCAGTGCCTGGAAAACTGGGCACCTCCTGCTCAGCCAAAAGGCTAAAAATGAGAAATTTATATGAATTTCCACGGTGACACAAAATGTGAGCATCTTCCCCTGGAGATTGGAGAGGCTGGAATTCCCTGTTTTGGTGATCAAAGCACCACCCAAGCACTGTCGTCCTGTTATCCTGTTTCCATTAACCATCCAAATGGAAAGGAACATTCCTGTGAATTACCTGCTCCAGGCCACACCCAGCAAAGCCTTTGGGTCCAGCAGCAAAAAGCTGGTTCCACACGGACAACCACATTTGGTTTGATCCACGGCTCCTGAAGTCAGTGGGAAAAAATGCAATTAATGTCCAACTAATTGATGGATTGGGTCAGCGCTCCGGTTCTCTGCGCGTTCACATGTCTATTTTTTTTTTTTTTTTTTGAGCTCAGCCAAAAGATGTTATAAGTTTGGTTTTAATTAATTGGATTGGGCCAAATTCAGAGGAATGAAACCCTCAGCTTTCTGGAATCCCAGAGAGTCCCAGCAGGGCTCAGCTCCGAGGAGGAGTAGCTGTGGCACTGCTCTGCGCTGCGTGGGCACCAGGGTTTGTGGGCAGCCCCCGAGCCGTGGCTGTTCCAACATCTAAAGGGAACACAAAAGTCTCCAGCGAAGGGATTTAGGTCAGTATTTACATATTTGTCCAGTGACATTATGGGTGCTGTCAGCTAATGCAACAAATGCATTTGTTGTTTTGATTGTTTATGTTTTGGTTGCTTAGGGTTTTAGCTCTGTTTAGATTGTTGATATCTAGCGATACATATACTTGGAATAAGGGCAAAGCCAAGGTCAGTGCACTGACAGATTCATTTCAGACCTTGCAGAGTTGCTGGATACTCTTGAGGCAATTTTTACACCGACAGATGAGCTCAGGAACAGTTTCTCTCATCGCTAGTGAGAGCTGAAGTTCTCATCAAGCAAAAATTGTCGGGTGGTGAGACCAGACAGCAGGTTTTGTCTGATACGGATCTCAATTTAATGAGTTGAAGGGAACTCTGCAATAAAACTAATTCAAGAATACTAGACAGCCCTAAGAAAGCTGTGAAATGTTCCTGCTTGCTCTTGTGAGTCAAAACAACAACAAAAATAAAAGTATTTATAAGAGTAATTACTAGTGCACAACGCTGA
>NW_020956088.1:13840-17510 GCF_003031625.1 Empidonax traillii
AGGTTTTGTCTGATACGGATCTCAATTTAATGAGTTGAAGGGAACTCTGCAATAAAACTAATTCAAGAATACTAGACAGCCCTAAGAAAGCTGTGAAATGTTCCTGCTTGCTCTTGTGAGTCAAAACAACAACAAAAATAAAAGTATTTATAAGAGTAATTACTAGTGCACAACGCTGATTATTTTTTTTCTGTTGTATGTTTTTCCTCTGCTGCAAAACCAGTTATAGATCTGGCTGATTTCCTACAAAACAAGGATATCTGGCCCAACAGCAAATCCCAAGACTTTATAGAGGAGCAAAAAAAAACATGGATAAATATCCCTGTTTTAGGGGTAAAACGAGCTACATCCAGGGTGACCTGACTGGTCCAAAATCATCCCACCTGGCAGGGGTTTGAGGAGTCACCTCAGTATCAACCCAACACTTCTTGGAGATAGTACTATCCACGCCTCATTGAACCAGTTATCAGACTTATTTATTGTCTTACCTTAAAGATATGTATAGGAGTAGATAATACAGTAAATATGACTCTGGTCTTGGCAGAAGCTTTGAGCATCACTCCTCCATCCTTAGACCAGATTTAAGCTCAGAGCAGATCATACACATCTGTGTCAGTTACTGAAATGACCCATTATTTAAAATAAAATAAAATAAAATAAAATGTATAAATACAATTAGAAATTCAAGAAAAAATAAAATTTAAAATTCAAAAATTCAGCGTTTTCCCACCGAATGCACATGCAGGTTGGATAAATACTTCCTAAACCATCTAGAATTTGCTCTTTATGGTTTAATAAATGTTCAAATAAGCAAACATGGACCAGGGAGACTTTGGTCAGGGATAAACAGATGTTTTGAAATCTGATCAAGCAAAGAGTGCACTGAAGACCTGAACCCACTCTTAAATCCACGGCTACGGTGGTCAACTCTTAATTTATAGGAATTTATAACATAATTTTCTCAAACTTTTTCTTTCTTTTCTTTTTATTATTTATCTTTTCCTTTTCTTTTAGTCTTTCTTTTTTTTTTTTTTTTTTTTTTTTTTTTTTTTTTTTTTTTTTTTTTTTTTTTTTTTTTTTTTTTGGTCCAATTTTTTCTGTTTTATTTTGTTGATTTGCAATCCCCTTCATTCTTTTTACTTCTATGTATTTTAACTTCTTCTGAACAGAGGCTTTTTTTATTTTATTTTATCTGTAACTTGTTTTTATCCAAAATCTTAGTCCAAGGAGTCAAATCTTTCACTTCTGGCTCCGCAGTCCATGTTTATCATTTCAGAGTTTAAGGATGGAAGTAAACTTCATTATCTTTTCTAATCTGCTCTTTAAAAAGGCATTTTCATCCTCCAAATCAACATTTTGTCCCCCCAACACGCAAACAAGCACCGCCGTGCTTCTTCTCCACTTCCCAGAGCAATTTTCTCCACAATTAGTATCAAAGATTGGTGTATTTGGCAATTTCAGTGCTACAGAAAGTATTTCCTGAGGGGTGTCAAATTCAGGCTGGGCTATTTATGGCACTTCATCACAAAATGAGACACACAAAGTCATCCCCAAAGTCTACTTTATCTGTCCCCCCCCAAATTAACAGTGTGTCTGAGTGCACTGTAACATGTTGGTCACATCACACGGCACTTTTTTTTTTTAACAAGCAAGAAAACGTAGGGAAAAAATCCATTCTCAGAAATTCAGTCGCCTCAAATTTTAGCAAATATCTTAATTTCTGCACACAACAGACTTCCTCTGGCAGAAGAGCCCGTGTTTTAGAAAATGGGGAAAAAAAGAATAAGGAACATCATGTTTAGCTGCCTAAAAATTGACAAACATGCTGATTCTTTGGAGATATTTTGTTACAGAGGTGGATTTTACTTTGCCTGGTTTATTTGCACTCATTTCCTTACACCACCCCTCCTGATGGTCCTTTCCTCGGCAGGTCAGTCCCACAGAACTCAGGACATCCACACTAGTCTGACACTGGCCCTACCTGGAATCTTCAGGGTCCTGGGCACCAGTGCAGGCAAATTTTTAACCCCAAGGGTTACCACAGACTGAAAAATCACTGCTGTGTGCTGAAGTACCTGCTCTTGGAAGATCACTAAGTGGGTGCTGAAGTTCTCTGCCTCATTTGCCTGATCTCGGGCCACCTCAAAAAAAGGATAAGCCAAGTTTGGATTACATTTCTTTCTTTCATCTTGAGGATAATGTGTTTTACCTTCCCTTCTGCCACGGGCTGTGAGGCTGCACCAGATTGGTTTCTGGGGCTCAGCTGGTGTCTGTTAACTAGTCAAGGCACGGTAACTCAACCCCACATCCAAACATCAAGCAATAGTCGCTGCTTTGTGCTGAATTCCTTATGGTGGGAATCAAACCATGGCTGTAGGTATTACTGTGCCCTTATGAAACACCAGAAAATGTCAGAGAACTTTTCTTTATTATGGTGGTGCTGGGTCCAGTTGGGAATTTGGCTACAACCCAGTGTTTCATCTCATTACCAATGGTAGTGGTTCCCCTAGGAATCCCAGCATCTGGGATCTTCTTGCTCAGACAAGTGCAGGAGGCAGAAGCAGATCTGATCTTACAATCTTACAATTACTGCTTTGAACCAGAGCCTGGAGTCCATGGGAGAACTCTGCTACACAACACTTCCCTCTAGCAATGTCCAGATATGTTAGAGACATGTTACGACCTCTTATATTTATTTTTCCCACAGAAAAAAACTCCACAAATCTTTATTTATTCCAATCTGATTTAACAAGAATACTTGAGCTTCACTACTGAATAGGGTTTTCTTTTTAATTTTACTCTGCATTTACTGTGTGTAATTACTGACATGTTAAACTAAAGTTGCTGTTCATCATTCTCTCTAGAAAAAATTTTCCACAATTCTAAATTATTGGAGGGTTTGTTTGGTTTTTTCTTTCTTTTCTTTTCTTTTTGTCAAAGCAAGTACCACACTTCAAATCTCTGAGTTTCACCTTATTATTTCTAAATACAGAACCCCCCTGTGCCTTGGGCTGATCCCACAGCAGGGACAGCAGGGAAGGGGGGGATTCTACCCCTCTTTTCTGTTCTCATGAGATCCCACCTGCAGTGCTGCATCCAGCTCTGGGGGTCCCAGCACAGGACATGGAGCTGCTGGAGAGAGTTCAGAGGAGAAACCAAGATGATCAGAGGGATGGAGCAGCTCTGCTGGGAGGAAAAGCTGAGAGAGTAGGGATTGCTCAGCCTGGAAAAGAGAAGCTTTGGGGTGATCTAATTGTGGCCTTCCAGGACCTGAAGGGAGCTACAAGATGGAGAGAGACAATTTACAAGAGCCTGGAGTGATAGGACACAGGGAATGGCTTCAAATTGAAGGAGAGGAGATTTAGATCAGATATTAGGAAGAAATTCTCAGCTGTGAGGGTGGGCAGGCCCTGGCACAGGTTGGGCAGAGAAGCTGTGGCTGACCCTGGATCCCTGGAAGTGTCCAAGGCCAGGTTGGATGGGGCTTGGAGCACCCTGGGCTGGTGGAAGGTGTCCCTGCTCATGGCAGGGGGTGGAATGAGATCAGCTTTAAGGTTCCTTCCAACCCAAACCGTTCTAGGAACCTGTAATTCTTTAAAAGAGCATGAATTTATTCAGCTTTCAGTTTGCTAGACTCTCAGCCTTCTCAGACTGGTGATTGTGGATATTA
>NW_020956088.1:17698-38305 GCF_003031625.1 Empidonax traillii
CACCCTGGGCTGGTGGAAGGTGTCCCTGCTCATGGCAGGGGGTGGAATGAGATCAGCTTTAAGGTTCCTTCCAACCCAAACCGTTCTAGGAACCTGTAATTCTTTAAAAGAGCATGAATTTATTCAGCTTTCAGTTTGCTAGACTCTCAGCCTTCTCAGACTGGTGATTGTGGATATTAAAGACTTCCAGGAGGGGGTTCTGGGGTGGATTCTTCAAACCAGACTAGACAGGTCCTGGTTTAACTTCTGGTTGGTTTACCTTCATCCTCCGAGCCCTCCTGGTGATGTCATGGAGCTGTGCAGGTCTAGTGCAGCTGTAAGAACAATTTCCAGAGTGAGCATCCCACGGTTATTTTCTTGACACTCCACAGAATGCCGAGATACTGAGCCCCAGACAGGTCTATAAGCACAGCAATATTTACTTCCAACCATTTCAGTGAATACCTGGGAAAGGATTCCCAGGGCAGACAAGCCATTAGTGGCATCAGTGAGTATCTATGTCGTGAGAGGTGGCAAAAAACTGAAGTGTAAAATTAAGCTCATTGCTGGCTGAATGAGATTTTTGGTTTAGGTGACTATACAAGGGTTGGGGATAGATTTTTTTTCACCTTATAAACTATCTGTAAGACACGGTGCAAAACACTTAACAGGGTGGCCGGGAGAGATATGAAATAAAAGCTACTTTATAATAGACTTACAGTAAACAAACAACATGGATTATTTGGACCTGATGAAAAGATTTCAAATCAGATATCCCTGAATGCTATTAAATATCACAGTCCGTGGATTTTTTGGCAAACTTCATAAAAGCTTGCACAGTGCTTTTGATGTCAAATCAGCCTTTCCAGTGGATGGTAACGAGGTCAACATTTATTTTATTTCTCTCTGGCAGATACTGGAACACAGAGCGGATAAACTGGCTCCCATTTCGTTTTTCAGAGGTGATAGGGTGAAAAACAAGCATCCCCCATGTCCTCATCCCCAGCACCCAACCATGTGCTCTACGCCTGGAGCAGGAGTGGATCTGTCTGCCCCTGACATTTCCTTTGGAAGGGACAGGATTAGGCAACTCTGATAAATTTTGGACCAAATGTGACTCTCAGTAACCTGACTGCTGTGCTGGGTTTGGGAAAAAAAAAAAACAAACAAACACAGCAAAGATTTTTCCCAGTCTTCTCAACAGCCCTGGAGGTGCTTTTCTGTTCTGAATGTGCTGTGCTAGAGCTCCTTTGCCTTAGGATGTTCCCTGCCAAGACACTCACTTTTAGGAGGAAAATCTACTTGGAGTTAAATCTGTGTGGATCAGAAGCAAGCCTTCATCTAAACCAGAAGATGAAGCTTTAATTCATCCACTGATGGCATCATTGATTTCTAAACAACCATTTTACCACTGAAGACCAATAAGAACTACTTCTATCTAAATAAATCTATCAAAGTAAAATGAAAACAAATTAATAATATGAGTCTATAAAAAAAAAAGTTCAGATAAATGTTATAATGGGTTATAAACTATATTTCTATATAAGTGGTCAAGTTTTTGTGGATTCTCCCAGTGCATGCCCTAATCCATGACACAGTGGTCACAAAGCTTGAAATTCGGGAGTTTGGTGCAACTGCTCCTGCAGTGTTTGGATTAAATTGGCCACAGTCTCAAGGCTTGAATCTCTGTTCCCCACAATGGAGATTTTCCTTGGAAACAAACAAAAAAAATTCTAAATTTACATGTCCAAAATAAATCACTATGTCAGTGGTAACACAGAAAGTACCAAAAAAAGTATAAACTTGGTTTTTCACACTGGTTTCTTTTGGAAATAAACATACAAGTAAATCTAAATATGGTTGTCTTTTTCTCCAGCTATTCCAAATATTTGGCATCTTGAGGTTTGAACGGAACACTTAAAAAAAATAAAATTACAGACACCTTCCCCAGATGGATCTATCAGTCACTTCACAGCATTCTCTGGCTTTGCATCTTCCATGAGGAAGACCCAGAACTTCCCCAAAACTGCACAACTAGTGCTGATTTTTGCCTCACATCATCCTAAATGTTAAATTCATCCTGTTTATGTGCAACAACTTCTCATGGCTTCCACTGCTCCATTGCCTGAGGACAGGTTACAATTTAGTGCTCTTCAGCAACAACACCGGGACTGTAAATCATCATTAGACCTTTAAAAATCCTGACCCAGACTGGACAAAATTCCCTGTTAATTCCTCTATTTCCTGGCAGTCATTAACGGGAAGGAGATGTGCTGCCTCTCAAGCTGCCCAGTGGTCATATCAGCATCCCACACCATCATCATCCCAAAATATCAGCATCCCAAAACATCAGGAAAGGGCAAAGCAACACCAAGCACAACCCTGGGATTTAAGTGCAACGTGTCCTCTTTTTCGTCTGACAAAAAACTGTATCCACAGCCAGGTCCGAGCCTTCAGAGTAACCTTTCAAAAGCAGTTTTCCTGGTGATAAAACCTGTTTCTATCAAGCTTTTCAACAGGTGAACTGTGTAATAACAAGCAGCAGAATCCTTGTGCTGCAGAGATTATGCTCTGAAGCACTAAAGGTAGTCAGAGTGTTAAATTTAGCAGGTGCTTGGTGGGCAGTTATTGAGTGATTATTCCCTCTGCTCTCAAAACCTTGAGCTTTCTGTTGCGGTGACTCTTCCAGTGTCTTTGAGCTCCCTCTCCACTGAAGGAGTTCCCTGCTGCTCCACCAAAGACCTGTGGATCAGGTGATTGCAGTTAAGAGGGATTTTGAAAGCGTCAGCTGTGCTTGTCCCTGAGCAGGGAGGAATTTTAGTCCCGTGCACCTTCAGAGGCTCCTCAACGCTTTAGAATCTCAAATTTCCCTCCTGTTCCGAAGCCTTTTATTCCATGTGAGGTTAAGCTCTTGAGTCATAGCATTTTTGTGCTGATTGAAGAGGGATTGCTATGTTTTTTTTAAATAATACTAAATAGATATTAAGACAAATATACTACATGAAGTGTCTGAACATCCTTCAACCCACTTTTGAATTTTTTTTCATCATTCATACGCATTTATAAGAAATTTATCTTTGCCTCAAATTAAAAGTTAAATTTAACTTATTCTCTATCCTTCAACATATATTACTTATGTATTTAATATACAGCTGCATTTACTTTGTAGAAAAGGCATCCTCAGACCAAGCTATTTCCCAGACCCAAAACGTAATATATGGTTGATTAATTCAGATATCATTTTTAAAATATTATTTATCAAGCAGTATGGTGTTTACTTAGTATTCACATATTTAATGATAACTTGGTATGGCTTCAGCTTTCCTCATTCTTCCCTAAGCCTAGTTCTTGGGAATTATCCCACGTGGGATCTATAAATACAAGGTTGCAGATTTACCTATAGCAACACACTTATTTGCTGATGAATGCCAAAGGGAGGAAAAACAACAACAAGCTAACAAGAGCATCAGATTTAATCACAATCTCATTTTTATCATGAGAATTTATATGAAGGAAGGTATTTTATGGCTGCCATGAGAGACTTCACCTATAAAAGACTGAGATTCATTCATGCAGTACATTTGCTGCACCTTCCATTGCCTGAAGGGACTCCCTATATACAAAATTTCCTTTCTTCTTTTTTTTTTTTTTTTTTTAAACATCCTGAAAAGCAGAATATAAAAAAAAATCCTGCGTGTTCCCCGGCATTGCTACAGGGGTTAAATTGTTAATGCTTTACTTTCACTCTAGTTTTTTATCAAACTTTCTTTTTTTCCCTCCCTGGGGATAAACAAATGGACAGCTTTCCTCTCTAGTATTCCTCCTTCCATTACCATCACAGCAGAATGCATCTGAGACTATAATAATTCAGTGATGAAATACAAAATGTCGCAATGCCATCTCTCTTAAAGTGAACTGAGATTTTGTTATGCCATTTTAGGTGCACTAATAGCTCCTAAAGTCCCATGGAGTATCTTAATGTGAATTTAATGAGCTGATAGCATATAAATGACAGTACTGCGAGGGTGAAGGTGACATAACCTTTTTCCTTCTGTTTGATGTTTGCCTTTGGAAAAAAAAAAAAACAGATCTTTTCCGAACGTGCCGCATTATTGCAGAGCGCTGCATCGGTCAGCGAGGAGCCCACCATTGTTTCAGCATTTTGAAGCCCTTCTCTGCACTCTCCATGGCATTAGGAGCACGAGCACTCTTTAGCTCACCATTAAGGTAATTAAAAATCTCCCCACTTCCCCTGGCAGCTCAGTGCCAACACGTGGCACTCGGGTGCAAATCCAGTGGCAACCCATCGCTTCGGTGGGATGGAACCGGTAAAATCCTGCGTGAACCCCATGGAAAAATCATCCATCTTTGCTTCCCGGGCATCATCTCCCACCAAGGATAACACTAAGAGGTCCACTCATCACTGCTGACTCCCAAACTCGGTGTGTGTCATTACCAGAGCGTTGTCATTTATAAGGAGTTTCCTCCCTTCGCTCCACGGTGTCACACCCCATTGTGCACCCAAATCCCAACCACCTTCGGGGTGCTAATGGACTGGAATCCCATCAGCACTGGCTCGGATCAGCACTGCCACTGCCTGCACAGGGGAGGGAGGGACAGCTGGTAAAAGATAAATATACCAGTGATCAGATGTATAGAAAACAGAACTGGCAGATTAAGGAGGTAACCAAATGGATGAGGTTATTAAAGCTTGCCAGAGTGTAGCAATGTAGCTTTTACTGCCGTTTGAAGTATTGCCCTTAAAACTTTCAATTCAAGCTTAAGAAATGACATCTCAGGGGTGTTTTTACTCCCTGACCTAAACACACAGAGACTATGTCAGCCAATGATCTGATCACTTCTGTGCTAAATATTCTGCAATTGAAAAGAAATATAAACAACTTCTCTTTGACCACATATCATAATCATATGCCCTCAAAACAATGTATAGATCCAGAAATTATAGAATCATGAGTTGGAAGGGAGCCACAAGGGTCATCAAGGCAGCTCCTGGCCCTGCACAGACACCCCAATAATCCCACCTGTCCCTCAGCACGTTGTCCAAACCCTCCTGCAGCTCTGGCAGCCTTGGGGCTGTGCCCACTGCCCTGGGGAGCCTGTTCAGTGCCAACCACCCTCTGGGGGAAGAACCTTTTCCTAATATCCAACCTAAACCCCCCTGACACAGCTCCAGCTGTTCCCTCAGGTCCTGTCCCTGGTCACCACAGAGCAGAGCTCAGTGCCTGCCCCTCCTCTTCTTCTCATGAAGAAGTTGTAACTGCAGTGAGGTCTCCCCTCAGCCTCCTCTTCTCCAGGCTGAACAAACCAAGTGTCCTCAGCCCTTCCTTGTATGGTTTCCCCCCTAGACCCTCCACCAGCCTAATACCCCTCCTTTAATTATTTACTAATTATTTAAAATTTTATCCCGAGCCAGGCTTATTTCTTTTATTTTTATGCTCATTAGATGGATTCAGGTCAATCAAAGATTTGCTGGCATCAGTTTGTTTGTTAACTTTAAAACACGTGTAGGGCAGATCAGGAGTAATTTCATAGCCAACATATTTTCAATCTTTTTTTTTTTTTACAGTTCCAAAGCTGTTACGGGCAGTACAAAAGACTAAGTGAATTAAATTTACAAAAGTTATTTCTTCCCCTAGTAAAAATGGCAACATTTGCTGTTCTGAGACAGACATACCTTGGGCTGCGTCTGACAAAGGGGAGATAAATAAATAAAAAATAAGCAGCTTACGTGTTTCAAAAAGTTGGAATTTTGGCAATGTGTGAAATTTGTTTAGAAAAACCTTGTCGTTGCCAGGTGACAAGGCAAAACATATCACATATGCTTAACAACCAGCTTGTACATATTTTGTCTTTCCAAGGTTTCTAGGGCCGGTCAGGCACAGTGATGCATTACAGCTGAAGGAGCTTCCAGCAGGGACAAATGTTTGTCTCCTTCCAAAAGAATTTTCCTAATCCTTTAAGAAAAACAACTCGGTACTTCTCGTTGTTGAATGATGGGGTAAGGATTAATTCTGTCCGAATTTCATCGTATTGCGGGTCACAACATATATATCGTGTTTGCTGGGGATGCAAAGTTTTGGCACATCGAGTTTTTTAGCATTTCGTGGGGTAGGACAGCAGTATTTCTGCTCATACATACCCATTTCTTACAACAATCTGACATCTTATCCCTGTTCTGCTGTAAGGCAGCAGCTTTGAAACATATGGATGACTAAGGATCAATGATGATAATGTGTTCAAACAGATCCTACGACTTACAAAAGCCACTGCAGTCACAGTCCGAGCACCTTAGCATGGCTGATGTTTCCATTCCATCAGCATTTCATTCCACTGATGCACTTTGTCATTCCAGAGGAACTGAATAATTAGTTCAGGTTATAAAGGAAGTCAGAGACAGAGCAAAAAAAAAAAAACCCCAACCATCCTGCACTCAGATCCCCCTTCCCATCCCAAACCTCAGCTCTTTTTGGGAACATTTACACATATCCTATGGCCTGTAGTTGGAGTTAAAGGACTTCACACATGTGAAATTAATTGTGGGGATAATTCTGAAACAATTACCTTTTCTTGGAATCCCAGTGAACAACTCCTCTAATAAATCACGGTGCTGCTCATGATCTGATGATCATTAGTAATCAAATGCATCTGTACCCTCAGCCTGTTTGCTCACTTAAAATATTAAAAGGCAAAGAAGAGTTTGGTGCCCAAATTCTCACGTGCCCACTGTGTAACATGGACAGAGGACCTGATTGGCCTCTTCAACCACCCTTTTCTACCTGCAGTTATTAACTGTTTTTGTCATTACATAAACTTTCATCCCAATCCTATAATCTCTCTTTAAAAATGTTCAAACCTAAATACTCCAAATATTCTGTTTTGCCTTGTGTTTTTTTTTTCCCATCTCTCTTTCTTTAACATTCCAAATATTAGTGTCCCTCAAAGGAAAATTCCGCATGACTCATGAGATAAAAAAGTTTTTCTCTCTAATTACACTTGCCAGTAGAAAGCCATGAATCAGTTTTTAGACAGAATCACCTATTTATTTAGAACAGTGAGCATCATCTGGCTATTTCTCTGTGGCACGAAGGGTCTGCCCTCAACTTCTCTGTGCACCCAGTTTATCACTGACTTCTATACAGGTGGATTTGGTGCCAAAAGTTTTCCTTCACACCAACCTTTACGAGTTTGTCGTTTGTTTCCTCCATCCTGCTGTACCTGTTCCCAACTTCCCTGGGTAAAAAATGACACGTACACACAGGAAACTCAGTGCTGAAGTACTTTTCTCTCCTTTGGAGAGTAAAACTTCTGGAATTAGATATCCAGTAGGAACGTTTGTGCCTGCAAATTCCAGTTTGCTCTCTCTGCCAGTAAACCAGGCAAGCCAGCGAACCAATTTCCTAGAAACCTCATCAAAAGACAGCAACAAAGGGCTCTAATGATGGTCAAATCAAATTTATTTAAGAGGGAATAAGAGACCACGAACACAAAGCCTCTCTGCATGGCTGTCTAGATGTGCTACGCCTCTACCTGCAGCCATTAATATTCACTGGCTCTCTAAAGCTTTAAAAATTCAGATTTTATTTATTTTTTGCACCCTTATTCAGTGTAGATTATACCCCTTTGCAGAACAAGGCATCCATTTACCCAGTGCAAACTTTCACTGTGAGATATGATCCCAGATGAGGTATTGCCTCAAACAGAAAATGAAAAATATTCCATGCATTTTAAACATGAATCCAAGATCATAAGTTACACAACTGCCTAATACATTTCTGCTATTCTGTGGCAGGAAAGAAAAACAAAACTGGCAGCTATAGCAATTGTATGATGGTAATTATTGAGAGAAATAATTACACAAAAACCTGTTCAAATTATACATGGGATGGGATGAGTCAAAGGGAGAAGAATTTAAAGTGCTAGTTAATACTCAGAAAACTTCACTGTGTGAGACCAGGCAGCAAAATCAGAAAAATAACTGTATTTACTGAAATCTTTTTACTTTCTTAAGTTTGTAAAAAGGGCACAAAAAGCTATAGTTCTCACTCAGGGGGGTCCAGATGCAAGGATTTCAGGGCAGGAGGCTCCCAACAGCATCAAGGTATTCCTGCACAAAAGAAAGAAGGAAAGAAGGAAGCTCTAATACAACTTTATCCTTAACAGACTTCAATGAATTCTTTACATTCACTCAATAACATCAGTCCTCTCTTGTTCTTCCCTCTGTTCCAGATCTTGCTTCCCAAACACCTCTCCATATTTTCAACATTTCTGCTTGTGTGGCGTCCCCTCCCTTCTTCCTCCCAGTTTTTAAACCTCTATTCTCACTTGCAGCAACTGTTTGGACTTGATGATCTCAGAGGTCTTTTCCAACTAGGTTGATTCTGTGATTCTATGACACCTTGGCCAAAGCCCTTCTAAAGAGAACAGTTTTTTTCTTTATATGTGAAAAACCATACAAAGATCCTTAATTTATAAGCTCCAAACCTTTACCTCATTATTCCTCACATCTGCTGCTGTTTCCCTTCCCTCTGTATCACATCTAATTTGAAATTGGTGTGACTCCACTGAGGTTGCAAGACAATAAAATATTACTTAGGTTTATCCTAAAAGTTCCTCTCTTTTGCACAGATCACTCAGACAGGCAGAACATCACATGCACCATCCTGCATTAATAATAACTTTTCACTTTGTGTTGCAATAAATTTGGAAAATCAGCTCTAACAAAGCTTTATCTTCCACCTCAACACCAGTCCATGAAAGCTTTCCATGGACAAGACACAGGGCTTCAGAAAGGCTTTAGGTAACATGAGGTTTTAAGGAAAAATTTGCCACAAAGAGGGGAAAAATGTCCAGGCAAAAATACTTTTCTCACATCTTCTTAGAGCTGTTCAACACAAAATGAAATCTCTGGCTTTGAAGTAACTGATGCCACGATCAAATCAGTGTGTTGAGCAATTTGCATCAACTTTCTATTGACTTGCTACTGAAAAACGTACATCACATTACTGTTTTCTTTACTTTTCACATGAAATCTGTTTGCCAAGTGTTTCTCTTTCATTCTTAAAGGTATAAAAATGGAAAGAGTGTTCTCAAGGACTCGAGAACTGCTGCAGAGAGAGGGTTACTCCATCAGCTCCAATCCAATAAATGTTCTCTTATCAGATGTTACTTGCATTTGACCTCCTTTTCATGGACCATTTTGTTGCATAGTTTGAGTTTTAGACCTGATATCACAGCTGTGAATACTGCACAAAACTTACTCCCTAAAGTTTGTCAGTGGAAATGCAGAAAGAAAGATGACAAAGGCCGCAGGAAACAAGTAAAAAATGGCAAAAGACGGAAAAAGACTGTTCTGCTGACAAGTAAATTACAGACAGTGCAACTTGTTCAGCTTGCCATCTCAAAATTTCCTTTCTCTGAAAAGAAAAAAAAACAACCTGTCAATAACATTTAACAAGGTGGTTCCAAAGTCCAGCTCAGGAAACATAAGAAGTTCTTTTTTACAGAGTGAAGTGGTTCACAGGATTTACAGTTAATTCTCCCACTTCTTTCAGTATCTGTATATCGCATTTATTTCTTCAAGGCACATAATCAGCTCATTGCATTCTTTCTAATTAAATTAGCTTCCACTATACAGTCCTTCAGTGTTACAGTATTCTGGGAAACAAAGACATTGCCATAAACCCAAAAGCCCACCGTGGACTCAGACAGTTAGTTGCCCAAAATTTAAATTAAGCTGGTACTTGAAGGAAGTTAATAATATATTCATTTTTAATTTTAGGTTTTATATGTCCCGCAGTGTTGTTTGCTTTAATGGTTTTTGCCCTCGAGGCACCTCTATAAGATAGTGAGGTGATATTACCCCAAATTTAGGGATACAGACCTGAAGCACAGAGTGCAGCTCGTTCACTCCAGGTGGAGTCTGAGCCAACCTTGGGATCTGGGAACAGATATACCACATCATCCTCAAGGATCTGACCCCCAGAACAGGCTGGCCTTAGTGTAAATGTATCCTCACTGGGAAAACTGCAGCAGATCCTTTTTCATGGGCAAAATCGGGGAAGGTGTTTGAATTATTACCGAATAAAATGCAAACCAAGTCCTTACATGCAAGGGAGGGAAAAGTGGGAGAAAAGCAGCTCCTTGGGAGATAAACTGAGGTTTCCAGGAGCAGGAATAAGACACTGAGCTCCACATAAATTTCTAAACGTTGCCAAAAAGGAAGAAAGTTTAGATAAGATCCAGACACGTTGGCTTTTCCCACTTCAGCCACCGTGTAAGGAAATCGCTGAGGTTTTCAGGACAGGAAGAAAAGATAACTATTTTTACTATTTTTGTTTCATTTTTATTGAAGGGGGGAAAAAAAAAAAAAAAAGAAAAAGTGAGCTATAAATTTGGGAAGAGGAAGTTCTCATTCCAAGGAGGCAAGTCATTAATTTCTATACCCCAAGGCAAGAGCTCTCCCATGGTGGGTTACAAGGTCACGGATGGAGCCGTTGGCGGTGTTGCTGTTTCCCATCCCCTTTGTTGGGGTTTAGCACCTTCTGCAAAGCCCAATCGACTTTTAAGGCCCAGTATAAAACTTTAATAGCACTTGCAATTAGTGCACACGGTGGTAGTTTCTGTGATGTCTACAAGGGTCCATAAATTCCTTTTCACTTGGGTCAGCCATCTATCAGGTGATAACTACTGTTCCCTGCTCCCCACCTGGACTGGCTGGGGCAGGAATCATGGAATGGTTTGGGTTGGAAGGGACCTTAAAGCCCTTCTTCTACCCCCTGCCATGGGCAGGGACACCTTCCACCAGCCCAGGTTGCTCCAAATCCCATCCAACCTGGCCTTGGACACTTCCAGGGATCCAGGGGCAACCACAGCTTCTCTGGGCAACCTGTGCCAGGGCCTGCACCCTCCCAGGGAAGAATTTCTTCCTAAAGAACAAAACAAAGAAGCTTCAATTGCCATTGGGAACTGGTTATTTTTACAGTATATCGTGATAGGTGTGTTTATCAGGATATTTGGCGGGAAGCCTTGGTTTACTATCAGGGCATGGACTTTGCATGAACAGTGTCATGCATATCTTATTGTCACATTGTGAAATGTATCTTGAGTTGAGTTGCCTGAATAAACTTTTCCAAAAAAAACCAAAAAAATCCCTCAGCCAAACAAAAAACCCCAAAAGAACCAAACAAAAAAAAATCACAAACCAGAAAACAAACAAACAAACAAAAACCCACACACAAACAAACAAACAAAAGCCCACTGGCATAGCAGTGAATGGGATTTACAGCTCAGGCTTCTGAGCACCTTTACAGCACAAAAACTATTTATTAGCCCAAGTTTTCCCTTTGTATGTTGTGTTTACTTGTTTCCCAGCAGGGTCCGCTGATGTTAATGGACTCACAGCAGTGCATTCTACTCCTGTTATTACAGGTCTAATTCAGTCATTAACATTTCATTAATGGACTGGCCTCCTAGCTGTTTGCATGGCTGTCTAGATATTGATGAGCTTTCTAGGATAGAAAACTGGTATTTAAGGCAGACTCTTAAAGGTTTATTAAGATGCTCATGAACCTTCATCACATTCTCTCATTTATTTTGGCAGATAAAAACCAAACCCTGGGATGACTTTGCATTGCAAAACTTTTCAGCACCTGAATAGAACATCAATTCCACGGAAAAAACCCTAGGGAGAGGAAGAAAAGATTCCAGAGTTACATCACCTGGACGCAAATCTTGGGCTCCTGCCTTAAAAGCAGCGTGGCTCAGCAGGGCCAAGTCCACTGAGCTCTGCCTGGGACGGAATTGAATTTCTGTGGGACACAAATTGATCCCTTTTTCCAAGGGTGTTCTGCAGCTCCACCAGCTCCCAATTTCACATTTTGAACAGAGGTATTAATCCTTCCCACTGGGAACTGCCTTCCTGGTATGGGTGGGATTAGTCACACTAAGGCTGTTCGGAAGAGCAGGGCGGTATTTTGGGGACCTTTGGCACAATCACCAAAAAACAAGGTTTATCGCAGTTTTTAGACTTGTTCATCAACAGTGCAGTGGAATCAGTTGCAAAACAATCCAGGCAATATCTGTACCTTCCAGTGGAAGGTAAATATCCTTAGGAAACTGCTCAAATGATTATGAGGTGCTTCCTTTTACAACATCTCTGCTTTTTCCCAGCTAAAAACAACCTGTGTTTTCAGGCACCACAGAGAATTGAACTACCCTGCATCGTATCATATGAGTGTCTAATGCAAGTACTTCGTGAAAATTACTAATTTGATATCATAATTACGCTCGTAATATAAAATTATTAAGCACTGTCATATTGCACAGTAAATGGAACTTATATTGATGTAATAAAATGTATTTCAATTCCATTACAATAACTTTATCATGTTCTTTAATGGTACCCAGAGTTAACAAAAATAAGATGCAGCCAGGAAAACCACTGTTGAAGAGTACCCTGTACTGCAATATCAGGTCACAAAAGATGTCATTTGCGAGCTTCTTTATGTGCCATTTTACATTTATGAGCACCTGCAACTTATATTTGTTTTTCTTACAGAATGGGATGTTAAAAAGTAGAGGATTAGAGGCCGGTAAACAAAATCCCCAGTGTAATTTTCCTCAATAAATCCAGCATTATACATGCCTTTGACTTCTGCTTTATAAATGGAGCTGTAAATATTATTGATCCCAAATTCATATTTTTTTTAAGGATCTTCCTAGCTCAGTCAGTCAGCTCTGTGCCAGGAGGACATGAAAATAGATCTCCTATTATGAAACCTGAAGCTTATTATCTTGATAAATGTTTGAGAAATCAGAGGGCAGGGGGTGCAAAGAGAAAGGAGGGACATTGGATTTTAATACTAATAAGCTCAAGTGGTTTTCTCCTCAACAGAACTGTCACAGTCCAGAATGTATGAAGTACATATAAAAAAATAAAAAAAAATTAAAAAAAGGAAAGAGGAGAGAAAAAAAAAGAGGAAAAAAAAAACCCTCAAAACAAAACAAAGAAGAATTATGAGAAAAGATGCCAAATCCTCATCTCAACATTTTTCTTTTGTCTGTCAGGGTAAATAAAACAAAGAAACAAACCACAACTGGAGGGAGGGGGAAAAAAACCCAGTCAGCTAAAATGTCATGACTTGCTTCTCTGCAGGTGTCAACTTGACTTCACTGAAATGGCAACACAACTTTGATTTTCTCATCAGGAAAAAATGTTTATTCCCTCCACCAGACCTAACAGATAAGAACATACTGTGTGTAACATTGCATGTTTTGATATTGTGTCTAACTAGTCTTGAGCCACATGCTAGAAATATTTTGTGTGCTTTGCCTCGAATTGTTGCCATGAATTATTAAATTGAGCTGTTACTTTTTCATTAAACTGGCTGCCTTAATAATTTAAACACAGGTCTTTAAGAGACTTACTGTATATTGATGATCTTCCAGGGAAGAAGGAGAACCTCCCAATTATTTTATGTCTCCCTTGATTTGGGGGGTTTTTTTTAGTGCTTTGCTTATCATGCATTACTAGCTGTTTTTATTATTCAGAACACCCTCTCCATTTGATTTGTCACTGAGAATTAGGCTTGGATATTCCTGCAGCATTTCCAGTCATGGGAAACTCACACTTCCTGAATGTTCCAGTGCACCTCCTGGGTACAGCTTCAATTTGCTGCAGGAAATGAGGGAGGAAATAACCTTCAAGGTTTTTATGTGTGTGTGCAGCAGTTTATAATGAGCCACTGGTCCTTTTGGTTGGCAACCTTCTTGCACCTGAGCAGTACCTGGTGCTCCAAAGGAAAACCAAAAGCTTGGAGAAGTGTGAAAGACTTATAGAAATTACAGCCTGATTTCAGTAAAAACCTCAACTTCCTTCTCAGCTAATTTGAACAAGAAAAGTACACTTTTTCTAGAGGGACGATGAACTGAAAATGAAGTTTTCAGAAAGTTTGTTGGCAAATCAAAAAACCAAGCCCTTTAATCTTTTGGACCCCATTCAAATTATACAGCAAAACAGCAGGGCAAGAAGTGCTTGATAATGCCTCCCCAAAACTCAGAACAAACTCTCAACTCCCACAGCCTTCCTCTGGTAGAAACAGAGATGCTAAAAATCAGGAATTTTGGGAGTCAGTTGGTGTTCTTGACTCACAGAGATGTCTCACTCAAGTAACACCAATGCTCCTTTTCCATAGCCCAACATCAGCAAAGACTACAAACATTAACTTCAGACATCACATGAAGTATGAATGATCTTCCTTGCCACAAATTTTTGAAACGCCTCCTATTTCTTTCCCACGCACGTCCTCGTGGCCTCATAAAACATACCCCTTAGTTCAATGATCCTGGGGCTGTGTGTGTATTTATCACCAAATGTTAGCTCCTGCTAAAAGTAAGAAACCAGATTTTGACATTGGAGAATTATTTCCCTGCTCTCTCCTGTGCCTTTGGATGTGCAGGCAGAGCTACTGGGCTGTTGAATCTAGGCTGGGGCTGGGACGCCACGTGAAACACAAGTTATCCTGTGCAAACTCACAGTGGTCACAGGGCAATTTGTACTTTAGCTGATAGAAGGAACAATCTCATTTAGTTTTCTTGTCTGGCCAGGAGTGATTTTTTGTTTGGGCAACTAAATTTTGTTCTTATTGAGCAGATGTTTGAGTTGCTTCACTACACAGCGTTTGACAACCCTTCCATCCTATGCCCACTGAAAGGTTTGTCTCTGCCTTGCCTGAGCACACCTTTCAGTCCATCAGAGGGTCATAAATTGCAGTGAACAACCATTAAATATGACTTTTTTCCTCATCCAGACAAACCCTGAGGTGTTGAAATCCAAACATGTATGAAAAAGGAACACTCTTGATCCAGGTTGCACTTTATCACTGGCTAAAATCATCCAGGTGGGAAAGCCTTTGTGCTTTCTGTCCTTCACTTAAAATAGCTGCTCCGTTTATTAACTTACAAAAAGGTAGATGATATAAAATTTATATGAATAAAATTATAAAAGAGCTGTGACTGAAGAAGACACAACCCTGTGATATTCCATACAAGTTTGTCTTTAGAACGTGGGGAAATATCAAATCAAAGGGAGGTAAAATTCCTCCCTTCTTATAGGAACACCCAGAAGACTATAAAGATTTTTTGAGGGCATCCTGTAGGTCTCAGCAGCCATGAAAAATCAGGTTTTCATTTTTAAACACCTGTCTAAGCAGGTATTTCAGAGAACATAAAACATGACAGTGTTAAATCCCATCCCTGATCACTTATTGCCGCCGTCTGATGATTCCTGATTCACGTGACAAGCCCGAGCATCCCAGACACCCTGGATAAACAGTCATTTCAGGGTTCTTTACCCCACATGAATCCAACCATTTCCAGACTCGTTTTCTCTCTGAAGCTGAGGGTCCATGAACTGTCAAACTCCCTTATTTAAAAGTCATAAACTGCTTAGTAAATAAAGTTAAAAAAACCCACGACAACCAGCTAAGTGTCCATGTTATTGAAACATAACACTGGAATATGTTTGAGCTTGGAAAAAGAATGTCAGAGTGAGCATATGAAAATTAAGAGTATTAAAGACAGGATGCACAATTGCTGTTGGAAGCAGGAATTCAAATTCAAATTAAGGAGTTTTACCTCAGTAGTGGTTGAAAAGTAACTTCTCAATACTTCTCCATTCACTTCTCAAGAAGAACAAAGAGTCCAGCAAAGGAAGGATTTTTGTTATATCACAGAACTTGATCAACATTCAGGTAAGACAAGAAGAAAGAGATTAAAATGTAGGATATGTGATTTATGTTCATCACTATCACCAGGTACCTTACTAACAACCCAGCCCCAATCACATCAGAAGTAAATTATTAAAAACCAGTGAAGGATAATACAAAGAATTTTTATCTCACCTGCAGTATTTATCCACGTTTTCTCCTGAAAATGTTTCCATTTCAACAGAATTTTGAATTTCTTTTTAAAAATTGTTTAAAATAGGCAACATAATGTGTTTTTGTTATGGAGTCATTGAATCACCTCCTGATATATTAGGGACACCCTCTAAGCAAATACTCCTTTATTCTCTGACATTCCCTTGATGAAAATGGGCTTTAAAAGCCTGGCTCCAGGCTCTCCCATTCCCTGCTACTGGAGGGTTTAAATAGATGACAGGATGGGGCTCATCTGTCACACCAGATGAACTTGGGCTCCTCAGCACCCATATCTCCTTGCCCACCAAAAAATGATTCTCCCACGTCACAAAATTATGAGTTTAAACAAAAATAACACATAAGGAGGTTATTTTACAAGCAGTGTATGAAACAGTGGTTAAAAAACAGGTTTCTGCAACAAGGTGTAGGTATAAAATAAAATAAAGAAGATACTTCACGATGCAGCAGGCGCTGTGGGTTCCCACATTCCGTGTTCTAATTGCTGTCCAGATCTTCCAGCTCTCACACCCCAGGAAAATCATTTTCATCTGTGCAAAGTGGACACAAACATAAGTGTCCTGGCTTGGTGTGATCCTGTAATGCTTTGGATGAGTGGGAAACATGGGAAAGATGTTGGGATGTAGAAGAGTGGACTCATTAGGAAGATGCACAGCAGCACATCAGAATTGTCCATTTCTATTGTCATAAATTGCAATAAGAAAAATAACATTCAGAGGAAAAACTAAAGAGGGGGGGTAACAATTAGTGGATAATTTTATACAATATTCTTGAGACCATAAAATAAAAAAGCAATTTAACCAGAAGGGAATTCCTGGTTAGTTTGGTGTATGTTGTAGCTGATATAGTGTTGAATGTTTTCCCTTGTGAAATGAGTTGAAACCCTGACACTTGGAAAGACATTTAAAAGGGGGTGGAAGGAGACACTGGGAATATAAAATGAGCATCAGAAAGCACCAGAGCAGACAAAATTCCAGTCTGCACCACTGCGTTTTACAGCCACACCTTCCACCAGTGCTGGTCCCTGAGCCTGCACTGCTGCTGGTCCCACTGGCCATGCCTGCACTGGGCATCACAGTCCCAATTCCTGCCTGGAAGGACGTGGGAACCACTCAGCCAAGAGCTATAAAGGGAAACCACCAGCCCTTGATGTGTGAGCCCCGGGATTTCTGCGAGGAGCAGAGACCAGCAAGCGAAAGCAGCTGTTGCAGGCATTACACAGCTCTTCATCCCTGAACGCTTGGAGGCCTCCAGAAAGACACTCTGGGAGGCTGCAAAGCTCCACACAGGTGGAGAGGGACCTCTTTGAGCGTTTTAAAACGTTTCTCAGCCCCGGGGCTGCGTATTACAAGCAGGTTTCACTTGCTGGCACGTCACCTCCTTCCCTTTGTACGGAACCGCCTTGCAGGTTCACCTACCCCGGCTTCAAGGTTCAAGGCAAAGGCACAAGGCATTCCCAAAGCCTTGGGAAACGTGCTCACTTTTGAAAAGCTCCTCTGTATTGTTTTAATGAAAATTCACTCCGGTTCTAATGGAAAAAAAATGCCTTCAACAGACTCTTAACAAGAAATATAGAGCTGGAAGGCGGGGCGGGGGGACACCATTAAGTGTGAAGTTTGACAAGTATTAGTGAAACAAAAGAGCTCAGCACACAAGTTTAAAAGCCAGATCGCTCTGTCACCCTCTGATTGCCAGGAAGAGTTAAAATTCAGGTCTCCTGCCTGGAAAAAGTATTACAGGAATATATCCTGAGCTTTGCACAGTTCATTTTTGGTTACGAATTAGATCCGTCATAAGATTTATTGAGATGCCTCATGTTTAATAAAATTCTCATAACAGTTTGTGATATTTCACAGGATAAATAACAGGATTGCTTAACTGTGTTTGTATAGCAGGTCTCAGGATAATAAATGGTTCATTCAAGAATGAACTGACAACAAGTTATTTCAGGTTATAAAAATATGGGAGATAAGAGTCAAAATAACAAAACTCAAAGGATCAGACATTCAGACAACATTTGAGTCCAAACCCAGGTTGCCCCAATACAGGCATCATTTAAATTCTGAAACCATTTGAAATAAGAAGGTGGAAATTTCCACACAAAGTATTTTCCAAGCCAGATCCACAACAGGACAGTGGAGACAACTGTTCTTTTATTACTGACACAGCCCAAGACATCTCAATCTTCTCATGTTATTCAAATCTAATAAAAGATTAATATCCTTTTAGAATAAAATAATATAAAAGTATCTGAAGATAAACACATAAAAATTATTCATCCTGTCTGTGCCCCCTCAAAGAACACATGAACACAGAAAGTTCAATACATTTTAAAAAATACATTCTTTAGGAAAATATGAACAAGCGAAGACTCTCTGAATATATATTTGACTTCTAAATAAATTGCTGTCTTTTTTGGAATTGCTGAGAAGGCAGACACTCTTAGTGAGGTCAATGAGACTCACTGATTGCACAGTGTTACTGAAAATCAGGCTACTTATTTGGGAACTAAATATGGATGTTAAGAGCATTCGATGAAGTCACACTTTGGAGCAGTTTGGAGCTGGCCTACATTTTTAAAGAAAAGTTTGAGACTCAGAGCAATAACTTTTTCAAAGAACCAAATATTTATGGTGTCCTTCACGGCAATTAAAGGCAATTCACAGAAGCTGAAAAAGATGTTTTGGGCGGGGGGTGGGGGGGGGAAAGTGGCTACAAATTCCAGTCATAAGACAACATTTTGCAATCCACTTAACTTACTTAAGGTGCACCCAAATTCCTGTCAGCTTTGACTCTGGGGTATCTCAAGGACAAGGAGAGTCTCCAGGATGGTGTTTGCCCCAGCAGTGCTTGAGTCCCCACCTGTATGTCAGGATAAAACATGATGGAGATGAAACAACTTAAAGAGGAGGCACAAAAGAAAGTGTTGCAAATAACCACTTTCTGTGAATTAGTGTCGTTGTTCAAGTTTAAAGAACGCTCTCCAAAAATTCTCATGTATTTTGCCAGTTTATTACCAAAATTTACCTGAATCTCATCAAAAAGCTGAGCTGTTGCTATTTAGATCCTTGAGGTTCACAACAATGAAATTGTTAAATAATAACAACTTCTCCCCACCCAAAAAATAATAAAAATTAACCCCCCCCATAGCTGGCCATTTTAAACTGAAACAACTGCTATTGCTATCAATTTAGGTAATCACTTTCCCAGCTGACAGATGCAAAGCTCTCCCTTCAGATAATGACTTTCCCAGCTGAGGAGAGTCAGGGAACAGGAAGTGTATGTGGGGATAAGTGTTTGGGAATTAGAGGACAGCCAAAGTTTGTGGCTACCTGTATTATCTGCAGGAGGTTAGTTTACTTCTCCTGGCACATTTTTACTTGAAATCAGCATAAATGGACACCTTAAAAATATGGTTAGTGAAGCAGGATATTTTTCTGACACAACTAGGCAATTTTAAAAGTTGTTTGGTTTTTTTTTATTTTCTGCTTAAAATTAAAATCCTTCCATCGGGCAGTGGTTGCAGTTTTCACCAGTTCTTTTACAGGGCAAGGAGAAATGGTAAATTCTGTATTGTTTCTGTCTGTGCTCAAGCCAAACCTGTTCCCTGATTTTCAGCAGTGCTGGAAATGCAAATGTCTCCTGGATTAAAAAAAAAAAAAAATCTTTTTAGAAACACGGCAAACTGTGCTATATTCCCACAATTCTCACTCCTATGGAACACTAGGAGGATACTACCAGTTTGCAAAAGGAGCATCTCAACACTTAGCCAACACTTGGGGCATTTTTGGGCAACCTAATTCCTCGGTGCTGTTGGATGTGACTCAAAAGATGCAAATAATTTGCAAGTTCCTAAATTATCCCTCTGGCCATGGGGAGTCCCCTTTCCGAAAGGGAGGATTTTACTCACCTGGACCTGCCAAAGAGGACACACCATGACCTTTTCCATATGGAAAAAAGCATTGTATTTAATCCTGTGTAGAGTAGAGAAGATGAGGCCGTATTTTACCTCCCACTGGAGCTGTGAGGAGAGTAAAGCTAAAAATCTGATGGCAGTTTCATGACCCAGCCTTTTCCTGTAGACCAACATGTCCAGCCAAGCTGCCCTAAAAGGATGGGACCTCCACTCTACATTAAAACAACCCTGCTGGGCTGATCCTCATAAAAAGTTATAACCCAACATCAAACTTTAGCATGTACCAGGAAGGGAAAGGCTGAGGAACTTGGGCTGCAAGTCTGTAAAACTGTCATCATCAGCCAGCACATATGACTGTCAAGCTGATATGAAAGGAGATATCCCTACTCACGATGACAGACTGAAATTTTTATTAGGTTTGACCAACCCAGAAAGCAAACACTGTGGGGTTTTTTTTAAATCTTGTCCTCCCTATCCTGCAATATTATTATTATTTAAATTTTTTTTAAAAAATCGATTTTATAAAAATATAAAATTATTGAGCAGCTCTATGGGTCTTCACGTCAACAATACCCCAAAACTACAAGAGCAGTTATCAGTTTTTCAATTTAACTCTTTTTGTGTCTGTTTCTTCTTCTTATCTCCTGATAAATTTGCCTCTTCAGGTTAAACTTCCCACAGTCATAATAGTAAATTGAATATGAGGCTTGAGCTCAATGTCTGTTTTTTCTCTCCTGCTTACACGGGAGGTATAAA
>NW_020956088.1:39258-42941 GCF_003031625.1 Empidonax traillii
AAACTACAAGAGCAGTTATCAGTTTTTCAATTTAACTCTTTTTGTGTCTGTTTCTTCTTCTTATCTCCTGATAAATTTGCCTCTTCAGGTTAAACTTCCCACAGTCATAATAGTAAATTGAATATGAGGCTTGAGCTCAATGTCTGTTTTTTCTCTCCTGCTTACACGGGAGGTATAAAACAGCTTCCATGAGAAAAGTAACACAACACAGAGGATGGAACAGAAATGAGCAAAGTAAAATCATGATAAGAACTAGGGAGAGACTCTGAAATATGTGTGGAGTGAAATATGATCTCTTAAAAATAAAGAATATATACAAAGAAAAGAAGCAGGGTACAAAAGTAAATGTGTTCATACTCCGTGCTCCTTTCTTGTGCCACTCACATCTGCACTCCCCAAAATTTTCTTTCTATTTGCATGAGTACCTTTAGCACAGAGTTCATTGTAACAATCTGGCTTTTTTTATTAAAAACTATGAGGAGAAGTAGAGGAGACTGTGGCATGATATGGGGTTTCACATATGACTGAAGGAATGTAAAATATAAAATGTGGTGGAGTCCCCATCCCTGGAGGTATTCAAGGAATTACTTATTATGGCACTGAGTTCTCTGGTCTGGTGGACAAGGTGGGGATCAGTCACAGGTTGGACTTGATCTTGGAGGTCTTTTCCCACCTTAATGACTCTGTGATTCTGTAAAAGAGCAAAGCCAGCCTTCCACAGGATCTCTCCAACCTTGAAATCTATTCTCTCATTAAACATTTACCGAAGCACAGGGGAGGTCTCAGCACACACTGATGATGGGAAATGCAATCCAAAGCTGCACATATTTTTTTATTTACTCTTTAAAAAAATTAAGCTTCATTGCAGACCTGCTTTGGTCTCACACCCATGGCATCACACTCCATTACTTCCCTTTGAAACGTGCCTAGTAAACTTTAAAAGCCTATCCCTCCAAGTGCAGAGGCCGTACAAATACTTGAGGGGTCAATAAACTTGTCCATTATCCCGAAATCACAAGTTTTAAACCTCGGCTTTGTACAGTTGGAGCTCCTAAGAGAGGAGTAATTGCATTGTAGCAACGTTCAAGTTTGATTGAGGTTCCTCCATGGGCAGAATGAAGTGTGTCTCACTCCTCAGGTGTGAGACTTGGCCACTCTGCCTTTCGCAATATTTTATCCCGACACTGTCAGAAAAGGCTCAGCAGCGCCAATTCTTACTAAACTGGGTGTGTTATAAATCCAGTGTAAGCAGGGGATTTCTTATGCCAACAGTGCTTCTCAACCTTTACCTTATTACCACACTACTTGGCTGCTCTGAGATAAAAATCTTTTAAGCTTTTCTTTTCTTTTTTTTTACTGCTCGTGTGTGAAATCTCAGATAATGGAGCCAAACGCCGGGAAAGTTCAGGGCTGTTTTACGAGCCTGTTTTATCAAAAATGTTGATCTACAAAGCCACGAATGCACAAAATTCGTGGCTGTGAGATGAGGTCAGTGAAACCACACCCATTCCCTCGACATTCCCTTCCTTTCCCTTCAGTGGACAGTTTTCCACGGGTTGCAGAAATATGCCCTGTTGGATGAGCAGCGCTTGCCCTCAGATCGGACGCGATGCCAAGTAAATCAGGAATTCTCCACACTCTGTGTGCGCTCAAGACACATTATCTGTGAGTTTTGGAGGTGAAGTCCCTCCCTAATGAAAGTCAGCTGAGCAGGAACAGGCCTGGAAAGACCAGCAGGAACGCTGAGGGATAACAACAAGGCAGGTTTGGCACAGGGGGATCCGTGAAACGAAATAACCGCAGCGAAGATTTCCAGAGGAAAAACAAAAAAAAAAAAATGTTAGAGGGAAAGTGTGTGACACCAGGAACGGGGAGGAATGGCAAACACATGTCAAGCAGAGCATTTTATTTACCTTTCATTAGCAGATCTTCCTAGGAGAAGGTTAAATACTCCAGGAGAGGGATGGGATTTTCCTTATGCTAACTAATCCAGACTAAAGTGAATGGAGATTTGCTTTCTTCAGCATTCATTGATATTAATTGCTTTATTGAACTAGCTGTGGGAACATGGATTTCCCAATGCCAGCATAAAGGATCATTATTTATAAGCTAACTGATCCCACAAATTCTACACTTAGCTCAACATTTCCTTTGGAAACGCTGAAAGGATCTTTTAAAAAAATCATTATATTTCATACTTTACACAAAGGCACACCAGCTAAATGCTACAGGTTTTCCAGGAGAAGAAAAACAAGTTTTTAAGGTTCACATAACAGCCTCCAAATCAGCTCTGAAATGCTGCATATTATTACATTTTTCCTCCCGTTAGTTTTCATTGTCTCCCTTTTCCCTTGACTTACAGGTGTCCTTAGTTACAGCCATCAGTAAAAACAAAACACATATGCAGGCTATAAATCTGTATTTGTGTACTAATTCATGAGAGTAAAATATCTTCAGTTGCTCCTTCCAATTTCCTTTCCCTGCTCAAATCATAATCGTGCTGCGATATTTTGAGGCTTAAGCTTTCAGGAACTCGATTTTGTCCCAAAAGGTTGGTTACATGGAGACCTGCAAGTGTGGGTTCTGGCTCCAAGTGAATATATTTAGCAGGAGAGACTTCCAAACGCAATAAAAGCGACTAAATAAATGCTGCAAACTTAATTCAAAGCACTGAGTTGTCCCTGTAACCCTTTGGAGATGGATATGGATGACTCAGCCCATCAGAGTTCACGCGAAAAATACCCCACAACAGTCAGTGACATCAAATTATGTTTCTTAGCACCAAGAAGTGAATAAATTTGAAGGAAATAAAACCCCACAAGAACGAACATCAAGTCCTTTTGTTCTAATATATCCTAACAACGCTTATGGAATTGCTGCAGCTCAGCTCAACTTTGCTGTTCCAAGATCCATTTGGGGGCTTTATGTGCTGGTTTAAATCACGGCCGAGCGAAACGTGGTATGCAAATCGCAAAGTCATAAATGTTTGTTTTACTTATATTCCTTCCTCTTTATATCACAATCAGAATCCTTCACCAAAGCCCCCAAAAGCCATCACTTTTGGCATAGTTTACATGCCAGATATATATAAGCTCCAAAGGAAGCACTGGGATCTATTTTACAGTTGCAATCATTCAGTCCAAGAAAGAAAAAGAGCTTTTAGTGGCCTGAAAAGAAGCAAAATATCCTCGAGGAAGACAAATTTGACTAGAAAGATCATGTTATTAAGTTAAGGGAGATCCAAAAGTGAGAAAACTTTTTGGCTGGGGTGAGAAAAACTCCAGGATACTGAGCTTATATCTGAGGATCCTTGTGCAGGTGAGACACTTGTAGTTTTGCCTTCTTTGTGAAAAAAGAATTATTAAGAAATAGATATTTGACAGACATACTGTTTACAATTTATGAAGGAAAAGTGCCCCGTGGTTGTGTTCATAATCAAAGCCTGGACTTGATAAACCTTGGCTTAAATAGATACCACTGGCTGCTGCTCCAAAGCTCTTGAGGGAATAAAGGGAGTAACATGTGAAGACAAACATGTCCATTCTTAACCAAAGTGTCCAGCAAGTTTCTAGTGAAAAATCCTTATCAGTTGTAAGGATGGAATTTTCAAACTTTTCAATACTAAGGAGATCCAAAAAAAAAAAAAAAAAAAAAAAAAAAAAAAAAAAAAAAAAAAAAAAAAA
>NW_020956088.1:42962-46636 GCF_003031625.1 Empidonax traillii
AAACTACAAGAGCAGTTATCAGTTTTTCAATTTAACTCTTTTTGTGTCTGTTTCTTCTTCTTATCTCCTGATAAATTTGCCTCTTCAGGTTAAACTTCCCACAGTCATAATAGTAAATTGAATATGAGGCTTGAGCTCAATGTCTGTTTTTTCTCTCCTGCTTACACGGGAGGTATAAAACAGCTTCCACGAGAAAAGTAACACAACACAGAGGATGGAATGGAAATGAGCAAAGTAAAATCATGATAAGAACTAGGGAGAGACTCTGAAATATGTGTGGAGTGAAATATGATCTCTTAAAAATAAAGAATATATACGAAGAAAAGAAGCAGGGTACAAAATAAATGTGTTCATACTCCGTGCTCCTTTCTTGTGCCACTCACATCTGCACTCCCCAAAATTTTCTTTCTATTTGCATGAGTATCTTTAGCACAGAGTTCATTGTAACAATCTGGCTTTTTTTATTAAAAACTATGAGGAGAAGTAGAGGAGACTGTGGCATGATATGGGGTTTCACATATGACTGAAGGAATGTAAAATATAAAATGTGGTGGAGTCCCCATCCCTGGAGGTACTCAAGGAATGACTTATTATGGCACTGAGTTCTCTGGTCTGGTGGACAAGGTGGGGATCAGTCACAGGTTGGACTTGATCTTGGAGGTCTTTTCCCACCTTAATGACTCTGTGATTCTGTAAAAGAGCAAAGCCAGCCTTCCACAGGATCTCTCCAACCTTGAAATCTATTCTCTCATTAAACATTTACCGAAGCACAGGGGAGGTCTCAGCACACACTGATGATGGGAAATGCAATCCAAAGCTGCACACATTTTTTTATTTACTCTTTAAAAAAATTAAGCTTCATTGCAGACCTGCTTTGGTCTCACACCCATGGCATCACACTCCATTACTTCCCTTTGAAACGTGCCTAGTAAACTTTAAAAGCCTATCCCTCCAAGTGCAGAGGCCGTACAAATACTTGAGGGGTCAATAAACTTGTCCATTATCCTGAAATCACAAGTTTTAAACCTCGGCTTTGTACAGTTGGAGCTCCTAAGAGAGGAGTAATTGCACTGTAGCAACGTTCAAGTTTGATTGAGGTTTCTCCATGGGCAGAATGAAGTGTGTCTCACTCCTCAGGTGTGAGACTTGGCCACTCTGCCTTTCGCAATATTTTATCCCGACACTGTCAGAAAAGGCTCAGCAGTGCCAATTCTTACTAAACTGGGTGTGTTATAAATCCAGTGTAAGCAGGGGATTTCTTATGCCAACAGTGCTTCTCAACCTTTACCTTATTACCACACTACTTGGCCGCTCTGAGATAAAAATCTTTTAAGCTTTTCTTTTCTTTTTTTTTACTGCTCGTGTGTGAAATCTCAGATAACGGAGCCAAACGCCGGGAAAGTTCAGGGCTCTTTTATGAGCCTGTTTTATCAAAAATGTTGATCTACAAAGCCACGAACGCACAAAATTCGTGGCTGTGAGATGAGGTCAGTGAAACCACACCCATTCCCTCGACATTCCCTTCCTTTCCCTTCAGTGGACAGTTTTCCACGGGTTGCAGAAATATGCCCTGTTGGATGAGCAGCGCTTGCCCTCGGATCGGACGCGATGCCAAGTAAATCAGGAATTCTCCACACTCTGTGTGCGCTCAAGACACATTATCTGTGAGTTTTGGAGGTGAAGTCCCTCCCTAATGAAAGTCAGCTGAGCAGGAACAGGCCTGGAAAGACCAGCAGGAACGCTGAGGGATAACAACAAGGCAGGTTTGGCACAGGGGGATCCGTGAAACGAAATAACCGCAGTGAAGATTTCCAGAGGAAAAACAACAAAAAAAAATGTTAGAGGGAAAGTGTGTGACACCAGGAACGGGGAGGAATGGCAAACACATGTCAAGCAGAGCATTTTATTTACCTTTCATTAGCAGATCTTCCTAGGAGAAGGTTAAATACTCCAGGAGAGGGATGGGATTTTCCTTATGCTAACTAATCCAGACTAAAGTGAATGGAGATTTGCTTTCTTCAGCATTCATTGATATTAATTGCTTTATTGAACTAGCTGTGGGAACATGGATTTCCCAATGCCAGCATAAAGGATCATTATTTATAAGCTAACTGATCCCACAAATTCTACACTTAGCTCAACATTTCCTTTGGAAACGCTGAAAGAATCTTTTAAAAAATCATTATATTTCATACTTTACACAAAGGCACACCAGCTAAATGCTACAGGTTTTCCAGGAGAAGAAAAACAGGTTTTTAAGGTTCACATAACAGCCTCCAAATCAGCTCTGAAATGCTGCATATTATTACATTTTTCCTCCCGTTAGTTTTCATTGTCTCCCTTTTCCCTTGACTTACAGGTGTCCTTAGTTACAGCCATCAGTAAAAACAAAACACATATGCAGGCTATAAATCTGTATTTGTGTACTAATTCATGAGAGTAAAATATCTTCAGTTGCTCCTTCCAATTTCCTTTCCCTGCTCAAATCATAATCGTGCTGTGATATTTTGAGGCTTAAGCTTTCAGGAACTCGATTTTGTCCCAAAAGGTTGGTTACATGGAGACCTGCAAGTGTGGGTTCTGGCTCCAAGTGAATATATTTAGCAGGAGAGACTTCCAAACGCAATAAAAGCGACTAAATAAACGCTGCAAACTTAATTCAAAGCACTGAGTTGTCCCTGTAACCCTTTGGAGATGGATATGGATGACTCAGCCCGTCAGAGTTCACGCGAAAAATACCCCACAACAGTCAGTGACATCAAATTATGTTTCTTAGCACCAAGAAGTGAATAAATTTGAAGGAAATAAAACCCCACAAGAGCGAACATCAAGTCCTTTTGTTCTAATATATCCTAACAACGCTTATGGAATTGCTGCAGCTCAGCTCAACTTTGCTGTTCCAAGATCCATTTGGGGGCTTTATGTGCTGGTTTAAATCACGGCCGAGCGAAACGTGGTATGCAAATCGCAAAGTCATAAATGTTTGTTTTACTTATATTCCTTCCTCTTTATATCACAATCAGAATCCTTCACCAAAGCCCCCAAAAGCCATCACTTTTGGCATAGTTTACATGCCAGATATATATAAGCTCCAAAGGAAGCACTGGGATCTATTTTACAGTTGCAATCATTCAGTCCAAGAAAGAAAAAGAGCTTTTAGTGGCCTGAAAAGAAGCAAAATATCCTCGAGGAAGACAAATTTGACTAGAAAGATCATGTTATTAAGTTAAGGGAGATCCAAAAGTGAGAAAACTTTTTGGCTGGGGCGAGAAAAACTCCAGGATACTGAGCTTATATCTGAGGATCCTTGTGCAGGTGAGACACTTGTAGTTTTGCCTTCTTCGTGAAAAAAGAATTATTAAGAAATAGATATTTGACAGAGATATTGTTTACAATTTATGAAGGAAAAGTGCCCCGTGGTTGTGTTCATAATCAAAGCCTGACTTGATAAACCTTGGCTTAAATAAATACCACTGGCTGCTGCTCCAAAGCTCTTGAGGGAATAAAGGGAGTAACATGTGAAGACAAACATGTCCATTCTTAACCAAAGTGTCCAGCAAGTTTCTAGTGAAAAATCCGTATCAGTTGTAAGGATGGAATTTTCAAACTTTTCAATACTAAGGAGATCCAAAAAAAAAAAAAAAAAAAAAAAAAAAAAAAAAAAAAAAAAAAAA
>NW_020956088.1:47861-65669 GCF_003031625.1 Empidonax traillii
CTGTTCCCTTTTTCAGAGTACTTCAGGGTTTCAGAATCCATTAAATTGAAGATTTAATGAGTTTATGTTGCCAGTACATGGCTTAGCTGAGTATTATTTGTGTTTACTTATACACGTGTACACACACACACACACTGTAAACTTGGAGAATGACCTATGGCCTACTAAGGTGGAACTGGTCACACTTTGTGTTCACTCAAAGTGTTCAAAGGAAACACCTCCCCTCCCCCCCAAAAAAAAAAACTTTAAATCTTTCACTGGAATTGGGCTGGCATGGAAAATCGTGTTCATATTGTACTCATTTGTGGTCTGCTGCTCAGGAATTTTAACTGATGACAATTCAAAGATAAATTTGCTTTAAAAATAAATGATGAAAAATAACTGGCTTCTCTGGCTCTTATTTCATAATCTCCAAAGTATGTTCAGATTTATATAATTACAGTAGAAAATAGAAGTCTAAAAATGAAATCCGGTTTCGCATTAGAGCAGCCGGAATTAATAGGATTCTTCTTTCAATCCCTTTGTTTTCTGCTGGAGAACCAAACTCCACCATGAGTGGGGAAATCATGGTGTTCTGCCCTGTTTGGGCTCTGATTGATGTCGTGGCATGGGAGCTACAGGCTTCTCAGCTTCTCTGAGTTGAGAAGATAATCAGTGGGAAGCCCATTAAACGTGCTCACAACTGGGCAGGTATTTTACTGAAGGTATATTTACTCAAGCTCAAAGTTGGGACACTTTGGACAGTTTTTACATCTATTTGTAACCTCTAAATGTGGCTTTCAAGCACTCATTGCCTTCTTTTAATTTACAAGAAAAAAAGCCAGACTTTTTTTTCTTTCCTTCACACAGCGATAATTTGGAAGCTGAAGGTGTTATCATGTAACTCAAAAAACAGGAAAAAGATCCAAAGCAGCTTAAATATCAGCCTGCTGTGTGAGGTGGAGGGCCTAAGGTGTGACTGCAACCTTAAAATCAGCTGGAGGGCAGCAAATTGCCTTGCTGGACATGGAGCTGGACAGTAATCCAGCTCTGGGGACCCCAGCACAGGACAGGGAGCTGCTGGAGAGAGTCCAGAGGATCCCACTAAGATGATCAGAGGGATGGAGCAGCTCTGCTGGGAGGAAAAGCTGAGAGAATTGGGATTGCTCAGCCTGGAGAAGAGAAGAATTTGGGGTGAACTTATTGTGGCCTTCCAATGCCTGGAGGGAGCATGAAAGAAGGATGGAGAGAGACAATTTACAAGAGCCTGCAGTGATAGGACACAGGGAATGGCTTCAAATTGAAGGAGAGGAGATTTAGATCAGATATTAGGAAGAAAATCTCAACTGTGAGGGTGGACAGGCCCTGGCATAGGTTGGACAGAGAAGCTGTGGCTGACCCTGGATCCCTGGAAGTGTTCAGGAACAGGTTGGATGGAGCCCTGAGCAACCTGGGCTGGTGGAAGGTGTCCCTGCCCATGGCAGGGGGTGGAACAGGATGAGCTTTAAGGTCCCTTCCCACTCAAATCATTCTAATTCTCATGAATTTGTAAAGTGAAAATTTATTTCACTAATTTCCTCGAAACTAAGGTTGGCCAAACCTATTTCTAGCGTCAATATTCTTCCTAATCCAAATTCAAATTTACTTTATAGTCTGTTTATTACAAACCATGCCCCAAATAAAAATACAGCTTGTACCTCTCCTACTAAAGACCTTTACAAAAGCTGACAATACCGTATATATGTTGCCTTTATCTTTTCTAGCCATTGTTACCAATATCTATACATTCTATAACTTGCTACAAGCTTCAGGGATGTCCCAAGAAATTTAAAATAAAGTAAATAAATGACAAAGTGAAATATAAAATGCGAGAGATTTACCTGCAGAACCAAAAAATCTGTGGCTAAGTCACATGGTGCAGCTTGTTGCTCCTCTGAGTAGCTCTAATACAATGATGTTCACACCTGAGAGGGAAAGCAGACACAGTCCAAACAGGGAATTCCTGGAAGAAGCAATGCAAAAACAGAGTAAGATTTCACAAATATTTGCAAATGTGCTCCAACTTATCTCTAAAATCATTCACTGGGCATCTGCTCTTTCTCCAGCTCTGAGGTGTTTGGGTGATACGTAAATTTGATATGAATTTATAAAATCAACAGCTTATGTTAATTGAGATATGGAAACAAAATGATCAGTTTCAGAATTGAAAGCATGACCCTTCAATTAAAAAAAAAACAACAACAACACAAAAAAAACCCAAACAAAAATAAAACAAAACCAAACAAATAGAAGTGTTTCTCTACCTCTACCAACCTAAACTTTCAGGCCTCCAAGCGAACACAATGAACATTTCAGTAAAATCACCATCCATGAGATTGCATCTTTCTCCTTTTCTGTGGGACCTGCATAAACCCTGCGTGGTGCCACCCCTTCCCTCCTAATCCCATCAATCCTTTTCCCAGATTTACCTTCACAACATTCCACCTCTCCCTCTGTATTATCCGGTGCTTCTCCAGCGATACCACCCCTCAGGTGACATCCATCCCCTCCCTGCCACTCCTCCCCTCATCCAGATTTATGTCACCTGTGGTCCAAGGCCTTCTTCCCCCATTTTTCCACGTCTCTGGCTTCTGTGGGGGCAGTAAGGAATCAGCTTTCTGATTAATGGTTTCACAGATGAACGTGTATTCATTTATTGACACATATTTTAAAATAACTGAGACCTGCTAAGCTGCCTATAAGGCTTGATATATGATATGATATATCATATGGATATAATATGATTGACTGGATGATCTACAAATGTAAGTCACCACTCATTCCTTGTCATGTTCAATATTCTGTCTAGTTTTTCACCAGATTATTTGAAACAGGGTCGCTGTCTTCATGTGTGTTTTTATAGGTTTTACCACAATAGGATTCTGACATAAATTACAGTCTTGGGATTGCCAGCAATTTTGTTAATAATAACTGCAATAATAAAGCAAAACAATTCCTTGTGGTGGGCTAATCTTTTAAGCTGTAAAAGCCTGGATTGATTACTGAGTACTAACTCATCTCTGCTGCATGAGGAGGATTGAATACTTTTCTGGACACCAAAAGCAGAAACGGAAATTTAAAACTCCTCGGCACGTGCACCCAGCTCCAGGCAGAGTGGAATTCCACAGAGTCACAGAATGGTGTGGGTTGGAAGGGACCTTAAAGGTCTTCCAGTCCAACCCTCCTACAATCAACAGGGGCATCTTGCTCCAAGCCCCGTCCAACCTGGCCTTGGACACTTCCAGGGATCCAGGAGCAGCCACAGCTTCTCTGGGAAATCCATCCTAGTCCCTTCCCACCCTCCCAGCCAGGAATTCCTTTCCAATCTCCCATCTGTCCCTGCCCTCTGGCAGTGGGAAGCCATTCCCTGTGTCCTGTCCCTACATCCCTTGTCCCAAATCCCTCTCCAGCTCTCCTGGAGCCCCTTTAGGCTCTGGAAGGGGGATGTTCTGCTGAGACAGAAGTTCTTTGTGACAGTTCAGAATGTAAAATGTTATCAGACTGTAGAAAAAAGCTGCATAACAGCTCAGGGTCCTGCATATGGATACAAATAGATATAATGTGGAATAACCTGCTGGATTTTTGGCCTTGATAATACTTGGCCCGGCTGTAGTTCCAGACACAGTCATTAAATACTCAGGACAAGAAAGATGTGGACAAGTTGGAGAGAAACTAAAAGAGTGAGAAAGATAAGCATGTAGGAAAACAGAATTTCTAGGGAAAAAATAAATGTAAGGAATTAGGATTGTTTACTCCATAAAAGAAGAGGCTGGGGGAAAACTGCACATAAAAATATGGCTGATATGAAAAAAAGGGAGGGAAATTCTTATCCTTGACAATTCTGGGCAGGAAAAAACAGGAGTCCATTGAAATTGCAGCAAAGGGCAGTTGGATGAGATATTGTGAAAAACCTCATGGATGTGTTACTAAAAAAAATAAATAATAATAAAAATTAAATTTAAACATTTAATTTAATTTAAAATTAAAATAAATAATTTTTTAAAAAATTATAAAATAAAATAAAAAACAGTGCTAGTGGAGATACCTGAACTGGACCTTCACGTAAGGCTTATTTAGTAAATCATGTGCCAATGCCCAATTGACTGTCCAGTGACAGTGGGAATAAAAAAAGTAAACAGCCACAACCAACAGCAAATTCTGATTATTTTCTTTGGTGGAAATAAAAAATTAAAAAAAAAAATAAAAAGAAACGTTTGCCTGTACAGAAAAAGACCCACCTTGGAAATGAGAAACATTTTGTGCAGTTTCATTAGGATTTACATCCTTTAATGTGAGATAGACTTAAAATCTATTTTTAACCCAAGAATCTTATTAAAGTAAGAAGATTGCCTGGTTTACTACTTGTAGTTGTTTCAAGCAGTGGTGGCTGATGATGCTCTTTATAAACAATAGGGAATAAATTTAAACAAGCTAAAATATGTTTAATGTAAAAAGAACCTGAAGCTTGAGAAAAAAAAAAATATGTTGTTGTGGATTGCATATTTTACATGCAATTTATGCTGCAGTTTCTCTTCATTAACCACATCTCGCAGATTTTTCAAAGCACCAGCATGAATATTATTAACATGTGATAAAAATGTGTTTAAAATAATGTATAAAGCTGTGTATTTAAAGAAAAAAGTTTAGGTATAATGAGCAAGGGTGTCTGTGCATTATATATTGGTTTGTGGGATACATAAACCAGGCTCTGTGTGCACAAATACACATATATATTGCTTTAGAGCTGGTGTTTTAATTAAACTGAACTAGACCTTAACAAGAACATCCAATTCATTATTCTTTCTGTTCTATAGATTCTTATTAGTTTAAGCAGATATAATCCATTCTGGAATGTGGCATGTAGACATTGCCAGAATCTCCTTTTATTTCTTTCCTTACCATTGGTTTCCTTCTACCACAGGAATCTCAGGAAATACCTTGTAGCCTTCAGGTTTTTTCTGCAGTACAACCGGTTTGTCTGCATCTTCCAAAATTTGGTAGCATGGTATTGATAGAAACGATTGATAATGGCAGACACGGGTCCTGAAAATGACAAAAATCAAAAAAACTTATAGTCTGAGCAATTAAAAATACCCAATATCACCACATCTTTCTGGTCCTGGTAACATTTCATAGAATCCTATGATGGTTTGAGCTGGAAGGGACCTTAAAGATCATCTAAAAGATCTAAAGATTATCTAAGATCCTTAAGACCGCCTGCAATGGGACATCTTCCACTAGCCCAGGTTGCTCCAAGCCCCGTCCAACCTGACCTTGGACACTTCCAGGGATCCAGGGGCAGCCACAGCTTCTCTGGGCAACCTGTGCCAGGGCCTCCCCACCCTCACAGAAAAGAATTTCTTCCTAATATCTCACCTAACCCTACTTTCTTTCAGTCAGAAGCCATTCCCTGTGTCCTGTCCCTCCATCCCTTGTCCCAAGTCCCTCTCCAGCTCTCCTGGAGTCCCTCGAGGCCCTGGAAGGGGCTCTCAGGTCTCCCTGTGTCATCAGACTCAAACATAACATTCTGAAGTGGCACCTTTCTGTCATTTTAGGGGAAAGTCTTTGAAAGACACTCAGTATTGATTACATTTACTCCTGCTGATGTAAATGGCAGTATTAGTAGGTGAACAGAGCATTTTCACAAATCCTGTCCTGCCTAATGTCAAGGACCAGCCTAAAGTCTTCATCAGTACCATGCTGGGATTTGGTTTGTATTAAATTTTTCAGACAAAATAAGAAGTGTCTGTGGATATTTTCTAACTTTCAATGAAGGAAAACAAGACTTTTTTTTTTTTTTTTTTTTTTTTTTTTTTTTTTTTTTTTTTTTTTTTTTTTTTTTTTGCCTGTTTTCTTTTATGTTATCTTTTTCATTTCAGTTCTCCTGCACTTTGATATTGGAATCAAAGCTTCACTACCAATTCTAACATTTCTTTTAAAGCCATCTGTGTGTCTCTCCTATGTCTAGTTAGAATAATATTAGAATAATGGAAGTCCCTATTCCATGAGAACATTCATTTTGGGACATTTAGTGATATATTACTTTATTTAAGATTTATATAAAAAATTGGAAAGTGGAAAAAGTTGAATTTAATATAAGTAAGGAAGAGAAATAATTTTATAAGTGTATCACAAGCAACACAATTTCCTTGAAAAAATAGGCTCAATATAATGATAAGGACTTAAAAGACATTAAATTCTCATTTCAAATCCTGCAAAATTCTTTTCCTTCCCCTCCCAATTTTCACCAAACTGTTTCTTTACCCCATCTTTTCACCATGTATCATTTATTGGAAGAGGTCTGCAGCTCACACTGATGTTTATTACTTGTTTATACCTATTTTGGCAGAATCACAGTGGCATTCCATCAGCTTTCAGTGCTGCTCAGTTCACCTGTGAAATGCTAATATTCTTCTCCCAAGCCACAAAACCAGATTTTTTGGCCTTGGCATAATAAGCTTTGAATAACAGTCTGCTTGTTGTCCCAAGAAAGGAGAGAAGACTTCCTGCACTTCAAAATTCAAGGCTGTGTGTCACTGTAAACCAGGGGCCAGGGGCTGGAATTATTGTTGCATTATCTGTCCAGCCTCCCCTTGCTCTTTATCTAATTAATGGATTATTTTCCCTCACAGGCCACAGAAGAACAGTTCACAAATATTGCTCCACACCTGAAAAACTGTTTAAAAAGTGCAGCAAAACAAACTCAAGAAGGTTTCTTAAAAAGTAAGGGAGAGCATTGCCCTAAATGAAGGTTGTTTTCTATAGGAGAAAGAGGGAAAAGGGTCACTTGGTTTTTAACTTTCTACTTATTTTATCAACTTGACTTTGTGCGTCTGTTTTACAAGTTACTTCCTGAATTTTCAGCTGGCTGGATTTCCCCTTGCAACTGGAGGGTTCTCTTCTTAAAAATATTGGCAGCTCCATGTTGATAAAAATTCAATCAGTAAATAAGTCATTTTTGAAGCAGGGCTGACTGTGTACAGGTGGAATCACGGAGTCATGCAGGTTGGAAAAGCCCTCCCAGTCCGTGGAGTCCACCCTGTGCCCGAGCCCTACCTTATCCTCCAGCCCAGAGCACTGAGTGCCATGTCCAGTCACTCCTTGGACACCTCCAGGGATGGGAACTCCAAACCTCCCTGGGAAACTCCTTCCAGTGCTTGACAGCCCTTTCTGTGAGGAATTTTTTCCTGGAAGAACAGTTTAAACCAGGTAGAACTCTTTAAACTAGTGGAGGAGCACTGAAAGTGCTCCTGGTAAAGCAGGCTGGGACATGAAATTGGGGCATTCCGAGGCTCTGGGGGAATGTACACCTGGATCTGATTCTGAATCCAAGATTTGGATGTGCTTGCTGTGCAACCAGTTGTGATGCATCCATAACCAGATCCAAAGAGCTGAAAAAATGATCCATTAATGGTAGTTCTAAATGAGTGCCAAGGCAGTGCAGCCCTGAGCCAGGCTGTAAAACATCCTGCACTTCTCCTCTCCCAGTGAACCCTCTTTCATCCCAAGTAAATCACAGCCCAGAGGGAAAGTCCAGTCCAAATTAAAACACCCAGATTAATGATAGCCCCCAGACTTGTTCAGTTATCTGATTTTCCACAGGAACTCATGCTCAGCTTCATCCCATCCTACTTCAGATGTTTAAAAGTGATATCTCTGCTAGACACCTACAAAGTTTGGCCTCCCCTGCCATGGCCCGGAAAAGGGAGACTCTCCTAAAGAGTGTCTGGCCACGGGTGAATCCAGGGTTGCATTCAATGAATTTATAATGAAGCGAGGCAGGGACTGGTGCCTGGTTCTCAAGGCAAGGATTAACCTCCAGGGCTGCCTGACCTCCCAGAGAGCAGCGTGGGGTCCATGCTGGGGGAGGAATCTTGTTCCCAGTCAAAACTGTTCCAGGGATGGTGCCAACAGTGCAGGGCATGAGCAAGTGTTGCCCAGAAAAGTTGTGGATGCTCCATCCCTGGAAGCGTCCAAGGCCACGTTGGATGGGGCTTGGAGCAACCTGGGATAGTAGAAGGTGTTCCTGCCCATGGCAGGGGGGAGAATGAGGTGAGCTTTAAGGTCACCTCCAACCCAAACCATTCTGGGATTCTCTGGCCAAGCATGACCTGGGAAGTTGGCATGAGTGGTGTGAGCAGGAGCTGGGATCTCTCTCTGCATAAGGGTGACAGAGAGAAACCAGGGAAACCAGGACATTTGGTTGACTTAGGGGACCATGCTGATGCATAAACCAAAAGGAAAAAACAAAACTCTAATTAATGGTAATATTGATAGGATAGATTAATACTTCATGATTTCCTCAAAGCTGTGTTGACTCTGCTGACCCTGACTGAGTGTAAATCCCTCAGCAATGCTCTCCTGTTCTGCATCACCCAGGCAGCAAGTCTTGGCTTTAGGATTAAGTCTTGGCTTGAGTAATAAGACAGGATTGCTTAAACCAGGATCTTTCTGAGGCTTTAGAGCTTCTGCATTAAGCCTGAAGTTAAGACCAGAAATGAAAGGATATTTATTATCAAACAACAGCCTTTGATAGCACCAGCTTGGACATGTGACATGATTTGGAGATGTGACAAGTCCTTTGACACCAAGATCTCAGTGCTGCATTGGAGTTGTCTCCTGCCTGCTGCACCACACTCCTGCTTGCTCCCCACTCATTTATGGAAAAGACATGATCCAAGTCCCTTTTTGTAATATCCAAACATATTTCACTGCCCAAACAGAGATGTAACCAAAATTCCCACCAAGACACAAGCACAGCAGATCCATTTTCCTTCTCCCACCTTGTTCCAGAGCCCTGGATATCTTTGCTTCTGGGCTGCAAATTTTATTTATGTAGTTGTGCATTTCTGCCCTTCGGATCATGGGCATGTTCATCCAGCAACAAGATAACAGCTAAAAATAGTGAGTTTTCCCTCTTCTCCCAAGAAGCAATCAAGTCTCTGAGGTCTACATGCAACCCCAAATTCTTGAGCTAAAAGTTAAGGCAGCCTTTCCCTGGGGAAAAGCTAACTTCATTTATAAAACACATTTGATTTCCTTTTTCTAATCTCTCCGTAGCCTTTTTCCACTGCTGCGTGCTTTAATTTCGCTTTCAGTCAGAAGTTTAAAAACTTTAGGCTTCTAATAACTGGAAAAAAATGGTTATTTAAAGATAACTGCAACTTGCTTAACATGCCAGACTATCATATGCTCGCTTCTTTGAAGCTGCAAATTAATGACGAGCAGGAACAGTGACTATCTTTCAGAGAAAACTGACCTCTTTCTAATGGCTCATCGCTAATGTCATCTGTCTGCTGCATCTCATTATGGGAATTTCACGGAGTAGGGAAGTATCTTAAGGCTGTGCACAAATAAAAAGGACCTTCTAGTATTGAGCACTTTGAAAATTTTTGATCTCTCAAAATACCTTCCTTAGATACTGGTTTCCCCTTTTGTGCATGGCACGCTGCTTATGTCATCTATTCTCTGTGACTAATTATGTTAATTTTGTGCCATAAAAGTAACTGAAGGCTGTTAAGGAATAAAAGCTTTTGAGTGGCCTTATTTCATAAACACCCCTTTTGAACAAGGCACATTTAGTCATATTTGCAGTAACAGAAAGAGTCTTGTGCTAAAAATACAACAAAGGCTCTTGAATATGGCCATTTATTCCTACTTTATTAGGTAATTTATGAAAAGTATGAAGGGAAGCCTTTTTGTTACTATAATTTGCATAAAGCTGGTGCCCCATTAATGAGATAACTTCCTGCCTTTTGTGTACCACCAGCTGGAAATAGAAATATAGGAACTTTTCTGTCTCCCAATTACTTAACCTGCTGAGTTCAGAGTTGGAGAGTAAACAGGATTCATATCAGTCAAAGAAGTTGATTTCTGCTGCTCTATCTAAAATATTTTTTATTTAATTAAGGAACCAGTGAAAGCAAAATGTAAAAAATACACTAAATGTCCATCAGCTCCACGAGACCAAGGCTTTAGACCTGGGCTTCAGTTTTTGCACCTGTCTTTTTGTGCTGTCAGTCACAATTAGTTTTGCTGCAGACCAGATCCATCAGGAATCAAGGCAGGCATCTAAAGCTGACAGTTTGAAGGGATCTGAGTGCCAAAGGATGCAGATGGGTTCTAGACATCATTTAAAAATCACCTAGAAACTCGACTGGCATCCAGGGCCCAGACACTCTTGGAAATCCCATTAATTGCCTCTCTGGTGCTGATACTTTGAACACTCTGATTTGGATAGAAAAATCCCTGCTCCAGAGAAGCAAATGAGCTTTTCCCAACAAGGAGAAAATTCCTCATCTATATCACTGATTTATGTGCCAGAAGTTCAATCTGACTTCAGGTTGGCTGACATGGGGCAGTGATACCTGTCACTCTGCTTAGAAACAGAGTTAGGATTTCTTTTTCATCAGCTTTCCACATTAATAGCATCATTTTGACTGCTGAATTAAAGGTATTGTTTGTCAGTTGTAGCATCTCAGAATCATTTATACACAAGGTGATAATTTAGCCATAAAATCAATGAACCAGCTCCCCTATTTAGATATTTTTACACTGTTTACTATCTCTGAATTTATTTCAAGTGACTTAATTATAATTAGGATAATGACAACTCCTTAACAGTGTGCTGAAACATATACAGGATGCAAAAAACCCCCAAATAACTAGGTATCTAAAAAGAAATTTAAATTTCAGCTGCTCAGTCTCAGCGTGGTTTGAGGTCAGTCTGTTGGAGCAGTAAAGATTGTTCAGTGGGCAAACTGCTTGATTAGCCATACCTGCCTAATCTGTTTAACCTGAATAAAAGGCATCTTTCGAAGTGGAATGGAGCACGTGAGGGGTTTGTACTCACCACACCCCGCTCTTTGGTCAGGGATTCCCTGCTTTCCCACCGCAGACAAGCTGGGCTCGCCACCATTCAGCTCTAAAGGAGGAAAAGGCAATCAAAATCACCTTCCAGACAATCAAATGGATTCAGTCCCAGTTTAGAGAGTCCTTTGACACTACCCTGTACATCTAAACAAATCACTGCAAACCCACATATCACCTCATCTAGTTAAAATATGGGTGTATTTAGAAGAGCTGCAATAGAGTTTCCACTGTCATCTTAACTATGAGCTAAACCACGAGTGCTGACAGGCTAAAGGTTGTCACAGTCAAGGTCCTAATTACTCTACAAATTGCAGTGGGATGATAAGATCCATCTCCTCTTGCTTGGGGCACTGGACTGGGGAGGAAAGTCTCCAGACTGGGGAGGAAAGTGTCCACAGGCTCCTTTCAGGAACAGCAGAGACAAACAGACGCCTCTAGACTGGGATTCACAAGTATATTCTTAGGAGGTATGAGCTGAGACTCAAATTATTTTTAGCTTGCACTTAAAATAACAGTTTAAATTGTATCTGAAGGTGTATCTGAAACTGCATCTTCAAATTCTACACATTCACCTAATCTGCTGCCCCAGTGCTGTGTTTCAATGAAATCCCCACAGATTTTCTGCCAAATTTTTCCCTGCCCCACTAGTGACACTGAGTATTTTGTGCAGCCAGTTTGGTGCTAGAACAGGTTACTTTGCTAAAAGACTGCACCCAAAAAAAATTCATTTCAAGGAGCTGATAAAGCATTGGGAGAAGATGAAGAGTTGTAATTCCCAGTATAAGACATTTGGTGGACTAATGTTGTTCCAGTGCAGCAGCTCAGGTGGGGTGGAAGCATTTAGAGAAGTCAATAGTGCTGGTTCTCTCTTGGTGTGAAACATTCACAAGTAGAGAGTCCCTGCTCTGCTGCAGAGAAATCCATGGCACCCAACTCATGTCTCAGGAGAAGGGATTGCTGGCCAGAAGAGCAGCTCCAACACCTAGAAGAAGGACTGTTTCCAAAACACCTATAACAATAATTTGTGCTGTAGGGTTACAGAATCCTATAGGAAACGCAGGAATGGCAGTGGGAGCATCTCACAGACAATGCTGGAGCATAAAGTTTTGTTCTAAGGTGACATCAAGCAAATGTCACATAAAAAAAACATTATTGCATAAATAAAACTAATTAATTCACAAGTTTGTTGGGTTTTTTTCTCCTGCTCAAACCATAAGAATTTTGTTGTCCATCATGCCCTGGTGCTGCCAAGGTCACTACCCAGCCAGAGAGGGAAGGTGCTGGAAGGGCAGGCAGGCTGCCCTTATTCCTCTTCCTTCCTTTTTTGCTGCCCACAGACTGCAAAACTCAGCCAAACACTTACCTGGGAGGTATTTTAGCACATGGCTGGCCCAGACTGATGCCAACCTCCCAGAGCTTTCTCCCAGTGAAAGGTCAGCTGCTGTGGAGAGAAGGGAAAAGAGAAAGTAACGCATCTTTATCTGCAGGAATGTAGAAAAATGCCTAGAAAGGCTTTGGGTGTTCAGTGTTTAAGATTCAGTGGGATATGAGCCTATATAAAACTTGAAATAAAAGCAGCCCATTGACCTATTTAATGGGACTAGTCATTAAAGCCATGAGAGCCAAGGAGAAAACAGCCTAATGAGGAATTAAAAAAATAAAAGAGGAATAAAAAAAAGAAAAAAACCCTTCCATGCCCACTAGCCCAGGGCTAGCTTAATTAAAGTCAAAGCAGAAATCTGCAAGAATAAAGAAATAAACAGTTAAATGTGTTATTTTTATCCCCATATTCCTGGCTGCTCTTTCTCTGCGACTGGTTTCATTCTCAAATAAAGCAACAGCCTCTTGTTTGCTTTCTGTTCTCTGCCTAATTTGGATAAATATAAACTTTTCTAGGCAAACCCAGAAAATCAGTTGTTCCCCTGAATACGGAGCACTGATGAAGATTGTTTTGCAATTCTGATAATTACGAATATTTATAGGACACGGTTTAAGAGGGCAGCACTAATTGGACAACGCTTTCTGGACTCTCTTCTCAAAGCACTTAAATGATAAATCAGTCACCAAAGACAGATAATATAAATAAAGTGATAGATTGGCTTTTCCCCTCTTCCTTTCTTTTGATTTACCAAACAGCTCCAACGAGCTGTCTGCAGCCAGAGAGCCGATCTTAGAACGTTGTTATGTCTGTTTACAATGATTTGGGAGACCAGAGGGGAAAAGTTTGAATCAACAAATATTTTCTACGTTCCTACTGGTAACTCCAAGGCCGGTTTGCAGGGTGGGTATTTTTTTCCCCCCCTCCTTGTCTGTTACAAGTTATGATGTGTGGATGAAGGCTTTTTCCCATGCAGTAATGACTGTATACTGAGATTTCAAGGGGCTGTTCATGACAATCCCATTTTCTGTGTAATTTCATGGTTGTCTTCTTGAATGAAGATATTGGCTGCTCTGAAGCAGGAGGTCAGATGCTCCTGCTCCCTTTCAGTATTGTTCCGGAGTATGTTTCCTTTCAGCTGATGAAAAGTAATTCATCATTTACACCCTTGAATTCTGCCAGCGTTTTTTTGAACAACTTTCCTTTCCCCGTGGTACCTTGGGCCCATGAAAGAGATAAATAGGTTCAATACAACGCCGGGCCCCGGATCCTGGGAGCAGGTTCGGCCTTGGAGGCCCCGAGCTGCCCCTTTCTCATGATGGAGTTTGTCACCTTTCTACCTCTGGAAGTCAAATCCTGTCGACTCAGCCATCTCTCAGCCTCTCTGAAGTGGCTTTGGCACCCACTGGGGCATGTGAGCTTAAAATTGATTTTTTTTTAAGATCTGTCAAGCTCCCTTAAGGGAGTGGGCAGCCAGCCGGCCCTCACAAAGCGCTCCATGTCTAACAGGCACCCGAGGAACTTCCTCCACGAGGGCACTGGGGCCCCAAATCCCCACCCCTCGTTGCTGAGGAGCTGCCCCTCCACCAGAGAAACCTTCCTGCCAGGCTGCCTCCTCCTTCCCAAAGCCTTGGAGCCTCATTTTTGCCTTTTATTGAAGCAGCAGAGATGTTAAAATAGTGGCAGCCAGCCTGGCAGGGGTACCCTTTGGAAGGGATGCTCCCTGGCACTGGGCACGGCACGAGGTGGCCACTCCTCACCTCTGCTGGGGACAAGGGGATATTGTCCCCTACATGTGCCAGGAATGCTCTGCACTGGGCAAAAAGTTCATTATTATGGCCCAAAAACTCTCAAAATATCGGTGGAAAGCGAAAATCAGGGTGCAAAGAGAATAAAGGTTTTCAGCTGAAAAAAGGTATAAATATATAAATGTATTTTTATAAATAAAATTATTTAAGGTATAATATGGCATAATATTATATTAATTATTTTGTATATAATATAGTATTATATCACACATATTATTATGTGTGATAAATTATGTATAATATTTATTCAGTACATATTACTGTATATACTGTATACATAATATATATGAATGTACCGTAGTATATATTATAATATACATATACTGTAATATACATACTATGTACACTTTATAATAGAATATATATTAGTATAATATACAATTATCTTATATATACAATATTATATATACTTTATATATACTATATTATACTGTATATAAGTATATATAGTACATATATACTCTATATATACTATATATTAAATATAGTATATATATTCAGTATTAGTATACAATAGCTATTATAATAGTTATATATAATTTTATATTATTTATATATATAGTATATCCCACTCCTTAAATGACACACGTGGTTGCAGCCAAAGACATCCAAAAGCAGAAAAATCTGCTGATTGCAGAAAATTAAAATCTCTTTGCAGGGTGAGGCTTCAACTCCCAAAAATTCAGTTCCTAGAAGGCAGGCAGGGGGAGAGGCTGCACCCCCCTACACTGGTGACATCCCACACCTCACAGGGGTCTCTGTGAGCATTTCAGAGCCCATCCAGGTAAATAAATGAATTTTGAAGGGAAGAGCTGTCAGTAGATTAGGTCGCTGGAAAGCAAAGCAAAGCAAAGCTGGTTGCAGCAACACCTCTGAAAGGGGCTCAGCCTGAGCAATAATTTCAGTGCAGGAATTCTGAGTTATTCCTAGGCCTGCATTTAAACATTCTCTGACACAAAGAGGTTCAGTAATATAACCCCTTATTTCTTTTTTTCAGCAGCTCTCTCTTGTTTGGGGTTGTCTTTTAGGGGAGAAAATAATCTTTCCACTTGAGTAATTTTTGTTGAGCTTTTGCTCAGCACACAGGCCTAAAATACGGAATGTAACCTGGGTTTGCTTTTTTTTTTTTTCTTAAAAATACCCTATGGTTTCCTCCTCCCTTTGCTGCAAGTGTTTGTTTTTTAACAAAAATATCCTGTGCATCCACATTATCAACACACGTTTGAGTGGGCAGAAGGGTTGGTTAATCTGCCGCTGTCGTGACAGCAGGGGGAGCAAAAATCACTGCAACAGGGGGGAATTCACAATAATTCTGGCTATTAAAAAGCCACTTCTGAAAAGAAATAGGCATTTTCCGGAGAAAACAATTGTTGTATGCATTTATTATCACCAGCCAAGCTAAAGCTGCAGGTTAAACCCAAACTTTGCTATGCAAACTGTTAACGGAACAAACAGCAGCTATAAGTAATTACAAGTTTGAAACACAAGTCAGGAGAGAGCTGTGATATTTTTAACTCATGAGGGGAGTGCTAGAACTCCCTCTGGAAGGAAAAAGGGGCAAGGAAGATTTGCAGCTTGTCTTTTTTCATTTCTATTTGTATTTTTTGGACTGTATGCTGTGCTGCAAGGGAGAGAACTGCAGCCCACCCCAGGAGGAGACACCTCTGGAGGCAGATCTCTGGTGCTTCACCTGCAACGATTTAGGGTTAGAAAGGGCACAACTCTGACCCAAATATAGCCCCAGGAGCAAATAATACAAGGCTCAATCTGTCACAAGTTCATGTTTATATTTACATCCTGAAATATATCCACATGCCTGCACACTTCCTCATGCTCACCCTTTCCTTTCGGGGTTCTGGCCCACCCTGATGGTTTTCGTGGGCATGGCCGTAAACTGCTCTATCCATGGGTCTGGTTTCTTTAAAGTTTGATTAACTCTTAGAGTAAGATTGATTTTTTTGCATCCCTTCATGCCAGTTGTGATATGTGTCGTGCTTGTCAGTTCTCCAGGTGAGGACGCACGTGTTGCAACAGAGAGCAAAATTCTCCTCCTTTGTTCCACAGCTCCATCTGCCCATCCGTCCTCCCATCTGCCTCTGTGCATTCACACACAAAAATAAAACCTGCTGAACAAATCCACCATGTCTTTGTCCACACTAGAATGATTTGTGGAGCTATTTTTTTCCTTCAGTTTGCTGGAGTATATTCACAGGATATTATTATCATCTCAATTTTTTTTTTTTCCTGCAGTTAGCATGCAGTGTTTTCTTTTTGCTTTTCTAATTAGCCTTTCAGTTTGCTTCTGCTTATTTTATGGAGCCTTTCAACTGCTCCACCTTCCCAGATTTTGTATTTTTTTTTTCCTACACCTTGTGCTTACTGCTTATCTTACTCTTTACTATACAACTCTACTTAGCCACATCGGGCATTGTTACCTTTATCCTTCTTTAGACTTAAACCAGGATGAATTTCAAATGTCCTCCAACTGTTTCTGAAATATATTCCAATTTTCTTCAGTAGATTTACCATACATTATAATAAAATCCTGATAAAAATTCCTTAGCGCACACTGCACTCCCTGAAAGTCAGCCTGCACTAAGGCTGGCATTGCTTTTTTTGCTCCTCAACAAATATTTTAAATCAAATGATGTCGAGATCACTGGATCTTTCATACCTCTCCAGTTCAACACCCTTTATTACCCTTGGCTCAAATCCTTGAATTAATTCAAATAGTTTCTGAAAGACAATTCAATAAAGCACACGAGGAACTCGAGGCAATCCCACTTCAGCTTTAGAGACACGAGTATTCCCTCCCTAGTTCTACCTTCTCACAGTCAATAAAGGAGTAATTAAAAGCCACCTTATCAAAGTTCCAGTGCTCTTGAAGGCCTCTCTCATCTGCAAGCAAAGACCTAAAAGTTCAAAGAAGCCTTCAAAGAAAACCACCTGACTACCTTTATTGTGCTTAACTTTTATCAGCATTGACATTGCTATGTCAGCCAAAATACTTGCAGCATTTCCCTCTGAAGACACTCATCTCCCAGGAATACTGATAGGGCTCCTCCTCCGTCTCCCCTTTCCCTCCACAGACCCCAGACTAGTATCTCAAAACCTCAATTTCTTGCCTCAACCATATCTGTGCTATTCCAATAATATCATGCTTATCCTCGATACCCATAGTTATCATTGATAAGTCTTTGATGTAATAAATCCTTGATATAGTATCATACTTATCCTTGCTATAAGATATAATCAAAAATGAAAGCAGAAACTTAAGATACAGAGTAAAATATATTACTTGCCAATTTTCCACAGTAACTTTTCATCATTACTCCAAAATTACTTTTTAATGCAAAGAGTAGTTCCAATCACATAGAGGCCCACATGATTCAGATACTATCATAATCACAATTAGATTACATTACTGCAATCAGGAATGGAGATCATTAAGAGAAAGAATATAAATTGCTTTAGTTTTACAAGTACTGAGCTAGCAAAATTATAATTAATCTCCATTTATAATCTTTTCTTTCATAGAACTGCAAAGCATGCTACTTTTTTTAGGCCATCAATACAAATTAGAACTAAGTAATAAAGCCCTAACTACGACTACTGTGCAGTTCTCAATTGTAGAAACTTTCATATTATGTACAGAAGGCTTTTCAAGCAAACAGTGCCCTCAGCATAGAGGGGGGTTTCAGTGCAATAAGTCCAGCCGTTTCTACAGTCAGC
>NW_020956088.1:65698-100937 GCF_003031625.1 Empidonax traillii
AGGGCAAAGGAACAGAGTTTAGATTCAAGTGAAACAAATCGGCAACACCACTGTGGATTCCCTTCATTAAGTTCTCAGGAGTTAAGTTCTCAGGCAGGAGAAATTACAAAAGAAAGAGATTCATAGAATGATTTGGTTTAAAAAGGGACTTTGAAGATCCCTTGGGCAGGGGCACCTTCCACTAGCCCAGGTTGCTCCAAACCCCATCCAACCTGACCTTGGACACTTCCAGGGGTCAGGAGCAGCCACAGCTTCTCTGGGTAACTTGTGCCAGGGCCTCCCCACCCTCACAGTGAACTACCTCCTGACAGCAGGGACATTTCTACAACTGGAAATGTGGGAAACACCTTGCACAACCATGTTGACCTGTTGAAATGCCTTCTTCCTTCATCTGCTGCAAATAAACAGTGCATCCAGGATGACCTGGAGAAACCATAGAATCACAGAATATTTAGGGTTGGAAGGCACCCCTGGAGATCATTTAGTCCAACCAGGGTCACCTGGAACAGGTGACACAGGAACTCATCCAGGTGGCTTTTGAATGTCTCCAGAGAGGGAGATTCAACGAGCTCCAGTGATCTGCCACTCTCATTGAAAGAAGCTTTTCCTCATGTTGAGGTGGAACTTCTTGTGTTTTAGTCAAGGGCCATAAAATCAGTGATTGAAGTCCACTTTCCACAGGAAAAGGGACACTGAAATACTTTGTGTCTCTAGAATCAAGGGTTGGCTGTTTCCAAGGAATGCCCAGCACAGGGTAAAACCAAATGAATTATGGCTTTGGATCAACAAAGTTTGTGGACTTCTCCAAGATCAAAATCATGGAAACATCTAGAAAACTTCTAGAAAAAAACCAAACCCACCATGGTTTGTTGTTTACGTTAACCCACCATCAGTTACAAATCCCAAGCCTACCCCTCCTAGTCCTCATCTAAAACACCAGGGAAATGATTAATTGGTGTAAGCCCAAAAACTAAATATTGGACAACATAAGCTGGCACAGGGAATTTTTTATATTAGTTTATATATTACTTTAAACACTTGTACCTGCAACAGCAGCTCATTCACATCTGATCTGAATCCTGCAGTACTTTAATTCCATTCATCCCATGCTCAGCACCAAATGTTTTATTGAATGCGACCTACTTGCTCCGCTGCTTCCTCAGACAGCAGAGCACTTACTTCCTTTGAACAGGCTTCACTCAAACCCCTTGGCTTCTGGAGGCTGCTTTGCCTGCTCTTGCTCATCAATAATTGCTGAATGCAGCCTCTTAAAGTGTTAACACAAGAGTAAGTCATCCTATAAAACCGCAGTTCCAGTCTTGCTCACCGTGTTCTGCCGCGCTCCGCGGCGGCGAGCAGCGCACGCGCTGTCTCGGTTATGTAAGGATCTTCCAGCGCAAGTAATTACGAGCCATTCTTTGTGACAAGAGGCAGGCCCAGATGTCCTCCTGGGACTGGTGGGACTTTAACCCCGCTGGCAGCAGCGGGAGGTGCCTGCTGCCCGTCCCTCCAGCTGACTCTGGCTGGGTCAGCAGCTTCTCACACTCGTTCCTCCCCCCCGCCCCACAAAGGAGCGCTGAAGTTCGGCGGCGCTTTCAGGCTTAAGTGTGTCTGAACAAAGGCAGTTTTGGATGACAATCTTGGATGGAGGCCTTTAAAATCTTTGTACACTCTATTTCAGATATGCAAATGCTCTTTTGGATATGGCTCTTGATCAAGTTTTCATGAACATCCACATTCCTCCGCTGAAAAGCGTGTGAAATCAGTCATCTACCAGACCCAAGCAGAAATTGCTTGATTTCAGTTTCCTTGTCTGCCTATTCTATATGCCTGAAATTGTCTTTATCATCTCTGTCTATGCACTATTTATATTAAAATGTTTTTCTTATCTCCTGTAACCGATTCAGTTTGGGTCAACATTAAAACCATTCCACTCACTTCAAAGAAATCCAAAAGAATGCAAGAGAAATCTAAGGAGAAAACTATGAGCATTAAGTGGCATCCAGGAACTAGTGAAAAACTAACATATTTGCTATTATTTTTTTAGTTAAAAACTCAAGACTATGCAGTAGTGTGTGAACACAATTAAGTGAACAAAACATATTTAATCTACTAAAATGTCACAGCACTGTCAAAACTCTCAGTGAAAATTAAAATGTAATTCACATGCTCATGTTAAAACAGGAGAGGGGGTTACACATGTTAAGTGGGTTTTCTGCTTTTGGTTTGTGGGTTGCTGGTTGGTTGGTTGTGTTTTTTTTTTTAAACCTGCCAGCAACAGAACATGATCTTAGTGATATGTCAGAGATAAAGTTGAAACACCAGAATGCCCATGGCAAACTCAGGGAACAAAGACTCACTCAGACAGAATAAGAATGAGTGGTTATGTACAGCATACTATTAACTCAAGGTGTTTCTCAAAAGCACAACTCCTGAACCTCAGAAATATACATCCATTTTCTTAAACCTATAAGTTCTCTTCATGGTGTGGTGCAAAAGGAGATCTGGAGCTATTATTGATGGACACGTTGCTGGAAACCAGATAAAGAGAATGCAGTGCCAGGGTTATCCTGGGTATAACACAACAAAAGCCATTGATATAAAAATTAGGACTCTTCCTGGAACATTGAGGAAGAAGGAGAGCTTTCCACTGCTGCATGGACTCATGTGTAGGTTAGACAGATAAATCACAGAATCAACCAGGTTGGAAAAGACCTCTGAAATCATCAACTCCAACCCATGACCCAAGCCCACCTTGTCACCCAGCCCATGGTACTGATGCCACATCCAGTCTCTGCTTAAAGACTCCCAGAGACAGTGGCTCCACTCCCTCTCTGGGCAGCCCATTCCAATGTCTGATCACTCTCTCTGTGAAGAATTTCTTCTTAATATCCAAACTAAACCTCCCCTGGTGCAGTTTACAGCCATACCCTCTTGTCCTACTGCTGGTGGCCTGGGAGAAGAGATCAACCCCTGCTGGCTCATCCCTCCTTTCAGGGAGTTGCAGAGAGTGATGAGGTCTCCCCTGAGCCTCCTCTTCTCCAGGTTCAACATCCCCAGCTCCCTCAGCCTCTCCTCACAGCACTTGTGCTCCAGTCCCTTCACCAGCCTCGTTGCCCTTCTCTGGACTTGCTCCAGCACCTCAATATCCTTCCTAAATTGAGAGGCCCAGAACTGGGCACAGCACTCGAGGTGTGGCCTCACCAGCGCCGAAAACCAAGTAGGCAAATGGCTTGCAGGTGTTAAAAAATATATCTAGAAGGAAATAAATCTCCTTTTCTAACAAAAATCATTAAAGAAACAGGTATGAAGTCAGTGTGGTGCTCACTGTTATTCACTCTGTGAAACATCTGGGAGGGGGTGTGTTTGCTTATGAGCATTTTTCTTGGGGTAGGTCCAGTTTTTGTAGGATCTGGTGGACACAGAGACTACTGTGAGGGCAGCACGGGGAGAGCTGGTACCTTGCTGCAGGGAGGGGAAAAACAATGCAGTGATCACACAGACGTTTCAGTGAGTGGTGTCTGTAGCATTAGCCACACTAATCCTCTCCCTAAGTCGGACTTGTCTCGTGATGGACAAATTATCCAGCTTAGTGAGGTGTCTGGGGTGGTGACAGTGTCTCAGCTGTCCTGTTCCCTCGGTTCTCAGACACTTTCTTTCAGCTTGTGAGAACACTCAGACACATCCCCCTTTTGCAGGGGTCTCAAGGTCCTTATTCTCTGCCCTTAGGGGAACAAAAAAAGAAAAAACAAAATGGAACAAAAAAGGAAAAATTTAACTACTCCCTCAAAAATTTAGCCATCTCTGCAAGTGGAAAGGGAACTTTGATTGAGCCCAATCTTCAAGTAAATATTTTCCAGGCACCTGAACTGTGTGCTAAATATTCTCATTCCCACCGTATCAGGGGATAAAAGCCTCCTGTATCCCAAATCCAAAGGCAAGAGAAACCAATGCAGGAATGAGATGAGTGACTAAGAAGCATCTTAATTTCCTAGAAGAATCCCAATTTCCAAGTTCCTAAAGGGAATGTTATACCAGTTACACCAGACTTCCAAAGTTTTTTCACAAATATTAAGTTGCAAACTATCAGGAAGCTATTAGGAATGCCATGCTTATAGAAGTGTGTCCTAAATGCTCTCTGCACAGTTATCTTTTGTCTCATTTTTAATTAATAAAATTACTAAAGATTGAAAATATTTCTCGGTAATATAGATATAAACTGAGAAATAAAAATAACTGGATTGGTAGGAAAATATGGAAAAGAGCCGTGAGAAATGAAGGAATGGGAGGTGTAAGAAAAGGAAGACAAAACCACTGGACAGAAGTTCAAGAGACTTAATTTGAGTAAAAATATATGTTTTTTTTAAAAAGTCGAAGTAACAAAATCTTGTAACAGCTTAGCAGATTTAGGGGTTTTCCATCAACACATGTTCAAATTAAAGTTATGTTTTTAAAAGATACACTTTTTTTTTTGAGTGGGAATTAATTTAGGGAGCCCTGTAGTCTGTACAGTACAGGTCAAACTCTACCCCTGCGATGGTTCCTTCTGACCTTCTGAATTATAAATGGTTTAGTGACCAAAACCTTACCTTAAAAAAATTAAAAATACCCCCTCCAAAAGCATAGATTTCAATACCAGAAGGGTTCAGTCAGCTCTTTATCATTCAGATGCAGATAAATTGAGTCCTTGCACTTTTCTCTCTATCTCTTTCTCGTAAAATCTAAGTTCTGTCTGTTCTACAGAGATATTCATGACATTTTCTCACAAGAGCTGTGATTTACTCCAATGTCTTCAGCCAAAAATATTTCTTCTCCCCTCTGTTCTGTGTTATGTGCTTGACTAAAATTAAGTGGGAAGAAGTAGGATGGTTGTGGGAAAATAGAAACAGCAACAGCAAGACTGATATCACCAAATAAATACAGTTTTCCACTTAATTTTTAAGAATTGAAATTAACGTATTTGTGCAAAAAATCTTGAAACTGTAAAAATCAGAAATGTGTGGTATATTAATAAGAGAATATTTTCAATAAGGAAAACAAATTCAAAGATATGAAAACTTATTATTTCAAGACAAGCCAAAGGAGATGAAGGAAATGGGAATCATACCTTGAAATGAAAGTTTTCTTAATTCAGAATTTATGCAGCCCATGGAATGTGAATTCACCAAAAATAGCTTAACCTGTAATGGGAGAAAAGCATTATATTGAACCTGCTATATACACAGGTATATACAAGTTTATATCAACAAGCATTTGGGATATTTACAATTCTTAAGTAAGTAATAAACATATTTTTGTTGTTAAAAATAATGAATGTTCACCTTTCTAAGAAAATTTTTTGGATTATTTTTCAGTTCTAAAAGAATATATTATATACTAGTGAACAATAGGAAGCTAAAATGACATTTGGAAAAGAAAGTGCAGGTGTGTGTTTTCAAAGGGGTAAAAATTATTAAAGCATCAAGGTTTCTGTCAGGGATGGGAAGAAACTAATTCCAAATAAATTAAAAATGAGTTTATTTTGTTTACTGGTCCTGAAGGTAAAATTTAGTCATTTTTGAGAAGAAGGAATTGGTTACTTTTTGCATAAACCCACTAAATAAATAAAAAAATAAGAAGAATGACAAAACATTTTGACATTTTGGAAGTGAAACACTACAAATTAAATAGAAGCAATTAGCTGAAAATTAATTCAATTGTCCTCCAGGTCGAGGGCTCAGTTACAGGTCAGCAATGTAACCCTGTAAATAAAATTTTAAATGCCCAGGAAAAATGGCCATTCTGGAAAAGAGGGTGGAAGAGCCTTATTTAGGCCTTAATTAAAATCTGATAATGCGGGGGGGAAAAAAAAAAATAAAATTGAGGATTGGTTCAGTGACCTGAAAATTGCTCCTGTCTCCAGGAGGAAGATCTATTGTGTCCCAGGAGAACGTCTGAGGATGGGGCAGCAGATTTCCTCTTCCTGCTCTCTTGTATCCCGGTGAATTCAGGGGTCATGGAGCGGTTAGTGAATTCCCTGGGAGCTGAAATGGTGGGAATCTCTGCCAGTTGCACTTTTTCCTGGTTGTCCTACACTCAGAGCAAAACCTTGAGCTTTCCTGCTAAACCAGCCCTAGAAAATATTCTCCTTCCAAAGCCACCAAAGTTTTCTTTTTAGTTGATTTCCTACAGCTGAAATTTCCATCAGGGTTATGGGTTATTTTGCCCTTAACTCTTCACAAGAGAATTATTTATGGATTGTTTGGGAAGTATGATGGGGGCTGGTGTCCAGTAAGAAAGAGATTTTTATTCTGGAGATGTTTGGCATCTCTTGGTGGTAAAGTTGATGTGCTTAGACAGGACTGTCCCCTTCATAAAGCAGCCTGCAATTAAGATAATTGTAGTAGTTTGGGTAGAATTACCTCAAATCCCTTTCATTTGTCTGTGAAACTTGCAGAAATATTTCACCTCACAGAAAGTTTGCTTTTTTTTTTAAGTGCAATTTATTGCCTTGATTATCTGTGTGTTGTCAGCTCCGTCTCACAAGTAGCAGGTTTATTTCCACCTTTAACAACGTGCAATCCCAGGGCAATTTTTAATGGTTAATATTTTCATATGTACAGCAAATATTTAAACTTTTAAAGTAAAACTGAAGAAGAAATACAGCGGGGCTTGGGAAGTGACATGGTTTGTCTTGGCATGTTAATATATAAACTTATAGGGGTTTTGTTCACTAAAAACAAAGGAAACTGACTGTGGGAAGCAAAATATGTATTTTAAACCCCACAGTCCTTCCTGAGAGTGCTTTAGTTTGAAATAAAACCTTTTTAATCTCTATATAAGGAGAGGAAAGCAGATATAAAACATATCCTTCCAAATCCCAGGTTTTTAATGAAGTTTTTCCCTTATTTTTCCCTCAGTAAGGTACAAATAAATACATAAACAGCTGCATGGATGAGTAGGTAGAAGGTCTGATAAAGTGACACGTTATTTCAACCAAAACCCTTCATTCTTTGCCCACATTAAATAATATTCAACAAGAAGCAGAACTTTCCAGGTCTCTCTTCCAGGCTTTTTCACACACTATTCCTTGCATTTTAGAACTCGCCTGCTGTTGCTAAATCATCATTAACACATAGGGGACAGAGCACTAAATATAAGAAGGATAGCTGGGAAGCTTGCAGGGAATGGGGAGAGCAACATTTGCTGAACAAGAAGTTGCAAATCTGTCCTGCAAAAATCTCAGCTGGAAAAAAAAGACACTTGCTCGTGCTCCTGCTATCCCAAATTAGCAAAGGCCTTTAGCAATCTAAGGAATTAGCAATTTAGGGCCAGATTGACCTGAAAAGACCTTTTCTTTCTACTACAAACGTCCAATCACCACCTCAGGAAAAGTAACCACCCACACTCTCCCCCTGCTCCATTCAACTGAGATGGAGGGGAATAAATATCTAGGTTGGGACAGGCTCAAATTAAGAACAAGCTGAAAAATATAGACCAAGATGACAGGATTTTCTCCATCTGCGTTTTGACATTTTCCAGGCACGTCATCTTACACATGGGCTACCGATCCTCTACTATCACAACAAAGCTCCACTTTGACTCATCCATTGGATTTTGTTACCACAAAAGGGTCACAGGCTGGGAGAGCTGGCCTGGATGTTTAGCACAGGTGAAATAACTACCTCCCAAAACTTTTGGAGCAAGGAGGTACCACATGATGTGGGATCAAGGCCCTCTTCTTTACAAACGCCACCCCAGATGTTTGCAGGAACTTCCCTGCCCAGGTCAGCAAGCTCTAGTCTGGGTGCTTTAAAACAGCAAACTTAAGCACCTAATGCACTTTTTGGGTGATAAAGTTGCCACCAATATTTGTGATGATGAAATACAATATCTTTCCTGTTTTTTTTTTTTTTTTAACACATCAGGCATTTTATTGAGTAATATTATGCAAGCTAAGCAATGCACAAGGAATGTCAGTGTAGGAAAGAGAACACCTGAAGGTCTTCCTACCCACATGTAGGTCAAGAGGTGTGGAGTCACCACCCCTGAAAGTGTCAAAAAAACATGTAGATATGGTGCTTTAGGACATGGTTCAATGGTGAACAAGGTAGTGATGGTTGCTGATTGGACTTGATGATTTTAAAGGTCTTTTCCACCCTTAAGGATTCTATGACTCCAAAAGGAAACATGGAAGTTGGACTTGCATGGGGATATAAATTTCTTTATGCAATATATATATGTTTGGCTCATTAATGGCAACTCAAATCAAGGCTTGAGAAGCTCCAGGAACTTTGCTAAAATCCAAGCAGGAATTAGTTACCATACTCCAGATTCACAAAGAAGGAAAATAGTCAAAGGAAAATAACATACTTTGTCCCTGCCTTTACTGAAAATCATTTGGAGTGGATTTTTTTTACTTAGAATTTCAAATATTTTGAGCAGAAAAGCATCTTTCCAACATTCCCTGAGTAATCCATTTCTACAGTGGTGCACTGTAGTCCCTCAATAAAAACCCTGAAGACACCAGAATTTATTTATTTAGATGCTGGGAAAATAGCTATGCCAAGAAACACTGAATTTCATCTTAGATAAATATTGCTGTAACTTGTAATCTACAAGTTGAAGTTGACTGCGATGTTCCACTCTCTCTTTTTTGGCTGCAAATTTTTTGGGGGTTGGAAGGGACCTTATAACTCATCTTGTTCCACCCCCTGCCATGGGCAGGGACACCTCCCACTAGCCCAGGTTTCTCCAAGCCTCGTCCAACCTGGCCTTGGACACTTCCAGGGATCCAGGGGCAGCCACAGCTTCTCTGAGCAGAGACTCCAAAAACATCTCTGAAATAATATTGTGAGGAAGTTTGGAAATGTCTATTGCTGCAGGTATTTAAAAAACAATTAAGCAAACATCTGTCAAGACCGACATAGGTATTGTTTGACTGTTTATTTATTTTCTTTCTTTTTGGAAAACATTTCTCTTTCCCTGCTGGGCTCAGACAAGACATGAAGGATTTCTTTCCTTTACCATGCCACGTCGACACAGAGGGAAGAACAGAAACATTATCAGCATTTGCTTTTATCTCCTCGCCCTTTTCTGTTCCAGACACGTTTTTGCCAAGTTAATAACTCAATAATGGTAACTGGTAACTCAATGATAATTGCATTTGATGGTGTATTATGCAGTAGGTTTCCATTTGTCAATCCTAAAATGCTTCTCCAAGGAAGCCAAGCCTTGCCCCGTGTGATCACACCGAGATACAGCTCCTGGTGGAACCTGCCCAAGGGCAGACAGAGGGACACACATGGGAATAGAGCTGACATTTCCTTCATCTTTCCTGCACTGGGCCATTCCCAGGCCCTTTTCTTTCATCATCCAAGCCTCCATATTGAGCAATTGGGGTGTATCATTCCCACTTACTTATTTTTTTTAGGATGAAAATGCCCGGTCTGGCATCTGCAACACCCTGACAGGAGGGGGGAGCCGGGGAGGGTCGGGCTCTGCTCCCAGGGAACAGGGACAGGAGGAGAGGGAACGGCCTCAGGCTGTGCCAGGGGAGGGGCAGGTGGGACATCAGGAGGAATTTCTCCTGGAAAGGGTGGTCAGGCATTGGCAGGGGCTGCCCAGGGAGGTTTGGAGTGCCCAGCCCTGGAGGTGTCCCTGGCACTCAGTGCTCTGGGCTGGGGGACAAGGTGGGGATGGGGCACAGGGGGGACTCTGATCTTGGAGGGCTTTTCCAACCCAAATGATCCCGTGATTATCTATTTCATCAGCAAATGCGTGGTCTGGATCAACTTTCTAAATGACAGAAAATAAAAACCAAAGTAGGTCACAAAGATCACTTCCAGCATAAATTGCAACTGCGCTTGTGAATAACAAAAAATATCTTTATTATATATGTCCTTACTAGAGGTTATTTAAATGTAAAATACCCACCTTTCTCTCTGGTTGCTACGCTATTACTCACTGGGTAGGAAGCCTGAGTAAAGGAATCCTGGGGGGATTTTACTTCCTATATTTTACACCAAATTAACTCCCTGTTTTCCTGAGTAATAACAGGCTGCCGCAACAGTAATAAAGCATTCAAATATCAAACTGGTTTTAAAGACATGTACATACACACCAGTTCAGAATACTGTACTCAAAAAATGCATATCATTGCAAAAAAAAAAAAAAAAAAAGTTATTGTATGGCTCCACAAGACAAGTTTTTGCACTAAAACTATGGTAAAAATGTACTAAATTCAGAGATTATATCTAGACAGCATTTAAATCAAAGCAAAAGGACTCCTATTAATTTTCATGGGACACAGAATTGACTCAAATCTATAAATTAGCTCAAAAGAGTTAACTGACTGCTTCCTATTTATACCCAACTTTACTTTGTGAACTTCAGGGGGAAAAAAACCCTCGTATTTCATAAAAATATTCCAGCAATTTGATCCTTCACAACATTAGCATACTTTTAAAATGCAAAAGCGGAGTTAAATGTTTTAAAAGTCAGCTCTTTAGTGCTTCTCTTCAAATAAAATCACTGGTTTGGTTGCTGAACTAGAGTTTGGAATTGTATTTTGTAAAATATTGCACAAAGGAAGAACTAGCTGGTTAATGAACAGCTTTATATATAATTTCCTGTGAAATATTAGCATTTCAGGCAGCATCCAAACGTGTTCTCCCTTTGTAGAGCAGATATGTTGCCGAGATATTCACTGCTACTTAAGTAATCTCATATTCAAACTACAACACAAGACGGTGTTTAATGTTCCAGAGCTTCAAATGATGGAAGAGAGGGGTCTTGTACTAATTGTGCTGACTGGAAAACAACATCAAATTAGTTGTGAGAAGCCCAGTGTAGGCTATTTAAACCTAAAAAAAAAAAAAAAATGGAAAACCCGCGTAGACTGCAAAGTTGATTCTGCAATCCAAGGTCCAATTGGAATGTGAGGTTTGGTACTTACTTTCTGCAAAGGATTTCTGTAAAGGATTGAAAGCCTGACGTTTCCCACAGGGTGGATCGCACAGGTGGAGGGATCAAGTCTGGGTGCCTGGTGCGGTGGATCCCTGTTTGATGTGTCTCACTGGGATATCACGGGATCTGATGAGCTGGAGTAGACAGCACCATGGCCAGGGATTTCCAGCATACAGATTTCCTTGTTAACCATGTGATTCCTGGTGCAATTGCTGTAAAACAAGTGTTTTTAAAGGAAATATTTTATTTTGCACGTGACACACATGAACCATCAGTTTCTGTGGATGATGGAAGAGTAGGACTAATTTTCTATCAGTTACCCTCAGTTTACATGTATGATGGAAGAGTAAATATTAGGACTCATTCCCTACCATATTTCATGACAGGAACAAAAATAAGTTTCATTTAAGCTCCATAGAGCACACAAAAAAAAACTTACCTTGAAACCAAATAAAACAGAACAGGTGACTTTTTGTTTGACAGTAAAAACCTGACTAAATCTCCTTAAAGCAAACGAGCTAAATAAAACAAAAATCAAACCAACAAACACAAACCAAAAATCCTCAAGCTTCGGGTTCGGATTGCCCATGGTCTGCAATTTTATGTGCAAAGTTGGAATCCAGGGGGAACCTTGAGCCTTCGTATATAAACTTTATAATGGAAATGCTGTCAAATGCTTAAGTCCAGCAAGGCAAATGGCACAGCTAGAACATGTTTAAAAAAAAAAAAAAAAATATGAAAATGCTCTGAACCCAGGGTGAAGGCTGGCTGTCTTGACACTGAACATGGAAAGGTAAATGATTGGAACTTTAATTACTTTGATCCGTCATGCCTCGTAGCTATATGTCAGCTAAGCCAACAAAACTGACACAGAACAAAGGCCATGACTGTTTCAACATCTTGACTCATTTCTTATGGTTGATTAATAAGTCTATTGAATGAAGCAGGGAGGGGGGAAATGGAGAAAAAACACGGAGTGTGTGTTTATACACGCACACACACATCCCAGGGGTAGGATTTTACAGCAGTGGACGGCAGAGGTTGTGCTCAGTTTCTTCTCTCCAGCTATAGGACGAGGGGAAACGGCCTCGAGTTGTGCCAAGTGAGGCTCAGGTGGGATGTCAGGAAAACTTTCTTCACTGAACAGTGGTTAAGCATTAGAATGGGCTCCCCAGGGAAGTGGTGGATTCACCATCCCTGGAAACGTCCAAAAAACATGTGGGCGTGGCACTTTGTGACATGGCTTAGAGGGCACGAGGGTTTTCAGCTGAAGGTTGGACTTGACGATCTTGGAGGTGTTTTCCAGTCTTAATGGTTCTGTGCTGTATTGATACAGCCTGTGGAGCTGTAAGCAGTGGCATTCCCACTGTACAACCTTACCATGAGTGTCTGGGAATGATGGTCCATGAGTCTGGGAATGAAGGTCCCTGAGCCACCAGCAGGCACACTTTGGTGGGATGTTATCCTTCTCCAGATTATGTCCATGTTTAAATGAACCCACATGCAGCTGGACCAGCTCCAATTCCTTGCTCTGTCATTAATTATGGGTTTGCCTTAATTCCTGATAGACTAAATGGCTTGATAATGAGAAAGCCCCCTAAGATAAAGTCTGTCCTATAATATAAAGGACATTTCTCATAGAGATCTCACATCCTGGTCTACTGTCTTCTTTCCTTTCCAAACCCCATCCTCTCTCCTGGTCCCTGACAGCATTTCAGTTGTCTAGCAGAGAAATCCAGAGGGACAGCTCGAGTTTACCACTTGGACTCAAGTGATCCCTTTAATTCTTGGAGAAAGCTGCTGATTTGCCAGAATGAGGCAACTACGAACTTCTGGCCCGAACTTGGGTATGAAGCTTCCACCTTAATTTCTTCTGTGCACAAACTGTTCAGTTCAGTGCTAATTTCAGAGGTGTTTCTGTGGCTCCGCTGGAGTGCTTGATGTTTATAAATGTGGGTTCCAAAAATATGATCTATTTGACACAGTTGTGATGAGAATTTGGCCCTTGTAGTAAAACATAAAGCCAATCATAGCATTTATAACTGAGAGTATAAAACAATTTGGTATGATCAAGCACTGTGGGGTGTGTAGCAGAGACTGATTTCTGGATATATCCAAAAGAGAAGATTGATTTATATTTGAATCCAAGCATGAATTCAAAGAGTATGCGCTACTTTTCCCAGATTAGAGAATAAAAATGGATTTTCCTCAAGTCAAACAAATAATTTGAACCTTAGGAACAGTCGTAACTGAAAACAACAAGCACATGTTAAAATCGAAATGGAAAAGCAAAATCAGGAATGAAGCAACTCACAAAAAGTGAAAGTGACTGCGTCCTGGAGTTTTGCCTTTTCTGTACCTTCTCTTTTTCCACTTTCCAGCTTTCACTGCTTGGCTGGATCCACTTTTCATCATGGTTTTCACAGGACCTTGCATAAGGCAATAGCAAATTTTAGTTACAGACCCTTTACACATTATCAGATACTGGTGGTTTATATTCTCCCATCCTCAAATCTAATCCACTGCTGTCCACTCAACATTAACACAGGAAAAAATGTAATTTTCTAGGGTTTTCTATAGGGTAAAATATTGGATAGCTTTACAAGCTTTGCTTTCACAAAGGTCATACAAAATTTGATGAGTTTATTGCACATTATGGATTGAGAATGGAGGTGTAGAGTGTCCATTATTTGGCACATCAGCCCAAGATATTTTGGGGAAATAACCCACGCTGCCTATAGGCAGTAGCAGAGCTTGACCCAACCTGCGTTACCACCACGTAGCCTTGTGACTCCATAAATTCCACAGACTCTTCCAGGCCTTCAGAAATGCAGTATGGAAAAGATAGGTGGATTTAAGAATATTAATGCAATTGGCTCCCAGATATTCTGTCCTTACTTGGAAGGATTCAAGGAAACAATGGCAAGGGGAGACAGAGGAGACATGAGCTGTGTCCTACCACGTTATACAGTGAATAATAAGAACAGAGCATTGTTTGCAAAAATCATTCCTGAACAGAAAAAGAGGCTAATTCAAAATTAATTTCATTTATAATAAATACCTCCACCAGCATTTTTATAAATAAAACACCAGCAGTTATTATTCCACTATGTATTTACAAGAATTCTAAAAAACAGTAGAAGGGCATCCCACTCCTCAGAAGTTCAGGACTGACAGATCCCAAGACAACACCTACTTTGTCAGAGTCATTACAGGCCTGTCTTGCTCCAAACTCAGTCAACATGTGTTTTACTATTTACCTTGATAAGTGTAGAATCAAGCCCAAATTTCTGTCACTCCTCCCATAGGCATCTCACTTTTCTCCCTTCAATGAGTTTTTAAAGTTCCCAGAGCATGAAACATCACTTTGATGCTGCATCACGTCCAGTTAGGAAGCTCTGGCATGTAGTGTTATGTTTAAACCAACATGAAAATGTAATCAGGAGTGACACCAATAATGCAGTCACTCAGCTTTGAGAAACTCAAACAGACAGCTTATAAAACAGAGACTCTCACAGCCACAGGTTTGGGCTGTTGGAAATTAATCTCTGAGTCAAACTTCAAGAAAGTTTGAGAAAGATCTTCAAGATGTTCCACGTCAGTCAGTGTTTAAGAGATGTCTGGACAATGCCCTCATGTGCTTTAATTCTTGGGTAGCCCTGAGGTGGTCAGACAGTTGAACTAGAGTGTAGTTTTAGGTCTATTCTATTCTATATTCTCAGCTTTAAACTATTCCCTCATGGACTTTGAATTGGCCATTGGGGACTGATGAAGACCCACAGCCAGCATGCTGCCTGCAGAGTATTTGAGCTGCTGTAAAAGATAAACCCTTCTCCTGAGCAGCAAACTCCAGGGCAAGACTAGATGTCACCAAGTTCCACTAGGAAAGGTTTAGGTTGGATATTGGAGAAATTTTTTCACCCAGATGGCTGTCAAGGCCTGGCACAGCTGCCCGGGGCAGTGGTGGCATCACCATCCCTGGAAGGATTTAAAGATGTGTGGATGTGGCACTTGGGGACATGGTTAAGTGGTGGCCTCGGCAGTGCTGGGAGAATAGTTGGGCTTGGTCTTAGAGGGATTTTCCAGCCTCAGCAATTCTGTGTTTCTATGAATATGCAGCTCTGAGGGTTTTCTGCCTCCTCTCCTCAACACTGACAGTCTCAGCCAAACGCTCCCAAGCTACTGAACTCAAGAACAGGAGGGGGAGGAAAGTGAGATTTTTCTCACCTCTTTTCCAGCTAATTCTTGTTAATATTTATTGAGAAACCATATTGTGCTGACAGCCTTTTGGGAGTATCCCCTGTCATGTCCCACTCACTGGCCAGGAAGATTATGAATCCTATCAGGGTGGGAAGACCTTCTTCCCCATCACTGTTTAGTATGACTCCCCCAAAAAGGGCTTTGCTAAAGCAAATCTCATGGGTTGATGATTTCTCTCTGTCCCCATCCTCTGGCTCTGGGCTAAGGACACTTCTAAGCCCAGCAGAGGGTTTAACTGCCTGGTCTTCCAGGTCTTAAACAGCAAATCCACACTCGTGTGGGCCTTCTGTGTCAGCATGACCCTCAGTGTTTTACCAGCAATATTGAGTCTGGCTTTACAATACTCTCGCTATAAAGATGAGGGAAAAGGCACAGCTAAATGACTTATCAAGGCTGACAAAACAAAAGCAAGTGTCAGAGCTGAGAATAGAAACCAGATCGCCTGAGGTTTCACTGCTGGGAACGTTCCCCCTTCCCTCTTCCTTTGAATCTCTGCTTAGTGCTGGGGCAGGTCATTTGAAATCTGGGCAATGTTCAGGTTGGGTTTTCCCTCCCAGAAGGAAATCAGGCTTTCCAGGCTCGCTTTACAGAGGCTGCCAGTGGAGCTCGAGCTGCTGAGGTTTTTGCAGCTCTCCCGGGACGCCGCAAAATCCAGCAATGGGAGCTGAGCAGCCGGAACACTTCGGGAGGAGAAGGCAAAGCACAGCAACAGCACGTTGCCTAAAACCAGGCTCACACAATATGTGCTGCTATGGACATCAGAAACTAATCTTTGAAATGGTCCCTGCTGAGGGACGGATTGGCCCGAGCTGTGCCTTCTGAAAAGGTTCCAGTTCCTCCTTTGCATCCGGTGCGTGTTTATTGGAGAAAGAAAAAGTCCTCGTTTCAATTCTGCACATGCATTTGCACTGTGACCTTTTTAGCTGTTACCTCATGGCTGTATCTGAAGTTGGTAATAAAATGCAGCTCAGGGTAAAGAACTGCTAGGTGATTTTATACAACTGTAGTTTTACACTCTCCAAAAGCAGAATATGTAATTCCTGAAGCCACACACGGGAACTCGGTGATACTGGGCTGGATTTTTGCTTTCAAAGCCAAGACTGTGTGAATAAAGCCAAGCCTATATAGTGATACAAATAATGAGTTAAACAGGTATGCAGTTTAAGTGATCCTGGTGCAGTGGGAAAACCAAGTGAAGTCCCACTGAAATGAGGATGTTCCACAATTACGGATATAAACAGTTCCCATGGCAGACGATTGTGGATCTTATTGGGTTTATATGTGTTTACCTGTGACTGCTACATAAGTGCTTCTGAAGAGCCTCCCAAGTCTGATATACTTTAAAAAATTTCCAAGACATCCTACTGATGTGTGAAAAAAATTCACAGAACAGCATAACAATTTACAGTGAGAGAGAACACTGAAAAATGTGATTATAATCAAACTTCACCTTTCCTTGTACTAATTTCTTGCATTCCACTGTTCTGATTTTAAGACTCCAGTAAGGAGCCTTTGTCTTAGGTGGTGGTCAAATGCAAAGGAAGTCAAAATACGAAAACCAAGTGTTTACTATCACTCAGTTTTCCCATAAAGTCCACCCTAGGCAGGCTCCTCCACAAACAGAAAAGCACTGAGCTCTGCCCAGCCAGAGGTTCAGCTTCACTGACCCTACAGTGAAGGGAATTAATCCAACATATCAGGGAATTAATCAGAGAAACATGGAATGGTTTGGGTTGGAAGGGACCTCAAAGCCCATCCCATCCCACCCCCTGCCCTGGGCAGGGACACCTTCCATTAGCCCAGGTTGCTCCAAGCCCTGTCCAACCTGGCCTTGGACACTTCCAGGGATCCAGGGGCAACCACAGCTTCTCTGGGCAACCTGTGCCAGGGCCTGCCCACCCTCCCAGGGAAGAATTTCTTCCCAACACCTACTCTGAACACACCCTCCTTCAGCATGAGGCCATTTCCCCTTGTCCTGTCACCACATACCCCTGTGAAAAAAAGTCCCTCTCTAACCTTCCTTTGAGGTAAAACTATTTCCATATTTAACTAAAAGAGCCGAACAATCAAACCCGAGTTCCTTGCTCAAACAGAAAGGATGGAAAAGCCATTCACACCCAGATTCTGAAACACTCCCGCTGTGTTATCATATCAGATCAAGCTCTGGGTATATTTCTAACCACTAAAAAGTGCCAGTGAGTATTTAAAGACTAAAAAGACTTAGCAGAAAGGTGGAGGTACAGCAAGGTAACAAGATATTTGCCATCTAGAGCAGATAGTTATAGATTCCCCATTCCCTGTGCACCTGCAGGGAAAGAAACAGTCCTCTCCATTTGGGAGCTGACAGCAATATTGCCACCCAGCAGGTACACACAGGTTATGTGGGGAGATTTAAACTAGAGGCACACTTGGTAACTGCATCAGCATCTTGCTTTTCTACTCCACATTTATTTATTTCAGCTGCCAACAGTCTCCCTGTCCAGATTTGTGGTGGCACAATACATTAGGAAAACACTTCAGAGTTCAAATTTGGGTTTCAGTTTAGCAACTAACACCAGTATAACAAAGCCCTTAAGCGTTTCTAGCACCTTCACTGATCTGAGAAGTACCAGAACTAGTAACCCTGAGGCAACAAAACACACTGAATCTGGATAATTCTGAGTTTCCAGGCAGCTTACCATGAATTAGTGCAGACACTGTAGTGACAAAGATGCTTGAATTTCTGGTTGGATTATACCTATATTATGTATATTATAATCCTCTGCTTTATACCTGTAGCAAACCAATCAGGGAAGAACCTCCAGCAGCACTAATAGTGGTATGAGCTTTCCAAGCACAAATGTTTCACACAAAGTTTCCATTTACACTTATGCAAACACTGATCTCCATAAGTATATCAGATAGTTATTTTTTTTTACTTCATCTATAACCTCTTCTCATAAGTCACAAGACCAAAAGGGCTCTTCTAGTTACCCAAACCCATCACACTGCCATAGCCAGTTTGTAGTTCCTTTCCTAAACTGATGCTGGTTCACCTCAGAGCCATGGTTTTGCTTTTATAGTAGGATTATTTCTTCATCTTTCAAATGGCTAAAAGATTTCTACTTTCCTTAGGGTCTGTTCAAATCTGTTCTGCATTTTTTGTGCCAAGGCCGCCTTTCAGCTCAAAGATATCTTTACAAGTACAGCCAGAAATAAAATCGGTGTAGGTGAACGATCACTCAACCTGCATAAGAATAAATGTCAGTTGTAGGTGTGCTGGGATTTCACTTCATGCTTCTTCCCTGTGCTCACCTCAGCCTTTGAATGCTCTTTCATGGCTGATTTAAACCTAAAATCGGAAAACATCCAGAAGGAGCAGACTTTGTTTCACAGGCGTGTCCCTCCATCCACCTCTGTTGTATCAGTCTGAAACAAGATCAATTTAGCTGTGTCACTGAAAACCAGCACTGTGAAAAAAATACTAATAAAAATTATGATTCCTAGTTTTAGAAGCTGATCCAGATGGAGAGAACCCACGTGGAGCAGGTAGTGAAATCTTAAACACTAATCGTAGAATGATTTCATTAAAAGGGATCTTAATGACAATGTCCTTCCAACCCCCTGCCATGGGCAGGGACACCTTCCACCAGCCCAGGTTGCTCCAACCTGGCCTTGGACACTTCCAGGGATCCAGGGGCAGCCACAGCTTCTCTGCCCAACCTGTGCCAGGGCCTGCCCACCCTCACAATCCTTTAGTCCCAAAGAGCACCCCCAGAAAATGCTGCTGTGCCTGGTTTGGATGGAGAGCAGCCCTTCATTTAACACTGCTTTGGGAAATGATGTAAATCATTAACATCAAAGGTGTCATTTCACTGCAGGAACTTTGACCAGAAACCATAAGGAAGCATCTTCACCAAATTTCAATAATGTAATTCCATCTTAAAGCAGGTGCTGAAAAGAGAAAGCTGGCAGAGAAAGACTTCACCTGTGCTCTGGTTTGTGTTGTCAGGACTGTTTAGTGAAGGTCTAAGGGATCCCTCAGTCATCTTAACAAAATATATTAATATTCAACAATTTTACATTTCTACAGCTCTATTTGACCACATGTAGAAGGAATTGCTGCTCTGACTCTAACCCTGTGCAGACCTTTACCCATTTCAAAGTGATTTACTTTTTGGCTCTACATAATATACACTTGTGCCTTTTCCTCAAAAGAACCAGAACCAAAGCAGCAAAGGTGGTTTAGATGAAATAAAGTTGATTATATTCAGAAGTTTTTCACAGAAATGGCAATTTACTGAGCTCTAATTCCATCATTTGCTCATTTTTCCAGACTGAGACAATGTAATTCACTTCAAAGTTGCCAATAGAATACAAAACCAAAATAATTAAAAAAAAAAAAATAAAAGTGTCTGTCAGTCTTTTGGGAAACTTACCAAAAATTTCCTAAATCGTTTCCCATTTACCTTCTCTACATTATAAAATCTGATTGCACAAACATTTTCTTGACCGAATAACTTGCTGATTTTAAGAACTTTTAAAATTTCTGCTTGTCATCTTGAGGTTTACCTTTACCTTTTTGGATATTTCCTTGGAAATTAACTCTTAAGATGATATTTTAGTAGATGCTTTCATGAGGATGTAAATACTATTTTGAATATTTCTTTTTTAAAAAAAGTCTAATTTCTGGGGGCACCTGTAGAGTTTTTAGGTTTGTTTTTTTTTTCCTGACAGTATTAATTTTATTTTCATTGCTTCTGTAGTTTTGCCCTCTAAAAACCAACCCTCTATGTTTTAGTGAAATGATAAAATTAACTCAGTTTTTTTCCCATATATTTTAAGTATCCAATTTGTTTAAAGTGCTCCTGAGTTGGTTTTTTTCCCCCTAGAGGTGATTCATTCTTCCTTTTTTATCAAATTATTCTATAGATTTTCAATACATTTGTGCAGGATCAAGTCTAAGCTAAACACTGGTTGTTTTTGCGATTTCATTAAGAAAATACAGCAGGAAAGTGCCTTTATTTCCCTGTCAAGGCAGAACATTTTTCCAGATTTTCTTTTGGTAACATATGAAAATTAAAATAACTGGTATCTTACATTAGTTCCTCATTTCCAGACTAAAGTGTTTCCACTATGGGAGAATAATATTAAGGCAAAATAATAGATTTGAAAGGACCAAAACATCCTTCAAATTTCACCAGAGTGTCTCAGCTCACTGGGAATAATCTTGCCCACAGTGGGATATTGATAGTTCAATTCCAAAGCAATAATTACAAATAAAATAAGCACAAAATATCATAATCTGGTTCCTAAAGGTCACCCTGATCTTCTACTGGTGGCAAAAAGATCCAGACAGCCCCATCTGTAGCTTGACAATGTCACATCCCCAAAATCCAAAAGTTCTGATCCCAAAGTTTCCCCCAGAGTTTTCTGATTTATTATTTTTAGCATGAAGAAGTACAAACAATTTCTTTATCAAGTGGGAAGATCCTTCCCCCCCCCAATTTCAAATGTCAACTCATTCAAAACATCAATCAAATGCATGTGGGAAAAGCTTTCCAAAGCACTCTCCCATCATAAATGACAACTTTCATTTTGAGTGCAATGACATCTTTCTTTTACCCTGAAATTAATGTTTAACTTCTAGAACTCCAAAGAATTCTTTTGAAGTAGCAATGAAGAAAACATTAGAAAGTCTCTTTTTAATTGTCAGAAAACAGACTAAAAAAATGTTGTGCAGCTCTATCTAAATCCTAGTTGCAGGATAAAATACTCCTTTTATAAATATCTGAGCGATAATTATTAAGCAGCGAGAGCAGCTGAAGAGAGAAATGAGAGGAAAAAGGAAGTTACAAAATAAATTGCCTTGGTTAAATTCTAGAAAATATTAATTTTATTATCATAGATGCTAAATACTATAATTTAGAGAGTCTGGAGTGCCACCATGGCAGATGCCCTGCAAAGCCAAGCAGGGACACAGAGCCTCCAGAAAAACCACCAGTGAAAGTTCTTCCCACAAAATCCCTCGTGCACAGAGCAGGGACCAGACTGTGATTGACCAAATACATCAGCAACCGAGAAAAGTGAATTACTCAGACTGATTTCTGCCACAGAATAGACAAAAAAAGGAACCTTTAATGTGAGTTCTGCACCAAATGTGGAAGTTCCCACTGTGCTTTTACCCCACAGTTGCTTTTCAGCGCTTGGTGTGGCAGAACCATCCTGCAGCACTGAGCAGGCATTTAGGATATGACCCCTCAATCCCTGCCCAAGAAGGATTTCCAGTGCAAAACAACTGACTCAGAATAAGATATTAGTTATTTTCCCCCCTCTCCTCCCCATATAATGTCATGGTGTCTTACACTTTTATATCTGTGTTTATTAGTAAATAAGTAACATTATCAAAAAATATAAAAGGCTATGTTTTCAGGAGGGAATCTTGCTTTGAAATACCAGCGTGATTTAGGTCTAGGCAAAGTCCACTTCCATCATAACAACTTGAAATATTTCCCCTAAATATCACCAAAAAGAGTTTGATCCTGATTATCCTTTGAAGTGTTTAATCTCAAAAATCATAAATCCATGCAACAACTCTCTCTGCAGCAATGGATCCACTTTCTCAGAGAGAACTTCATTTTTTTTGCCTCAGATATTACAATTTTCTGTTTTCAAATCATTGCTTTGGAGTTTTAGGTCTTTGTGTTTACGGATTTGTTTCCTGAGGAAGCCACGAGCTGACAACAATATTGTCACACCAAATAGAAAACAAATATTGGTAACCAATCATCAGAAAAATCATACAGTAAATTCACAGTCTGCATGACTTTTCTTAAAATAAAAATTGGTTTATTGCAAATGAAAATACCAGAAATGTTTTCCTTCACAAATTATCTGACTTTACACTGAAGAAATAAATATGTAAACATTAATATAAAGACCTGAAGCAGCTTTTCACATTACATACAAGACATTTCACTATCGTCCATATTAACTGGGTGCTATATAGTTTCTAATTCTTGATTAGAAAAAATAAATATATATATATATAGATAATTTTCAGCTTTCAGGGGTTTAAGTGTTTTACCCTAACTAAACTGATTAACTCAAATATACCTTGATAATCACATATGATCAAACAATGGCTTTCAACAATTATCCTTTCCATAATTCCAAAGATGAAATGGGAGATGGGCAACACCTGCTGTACTTCCCAAATAACAAAAACCACACAGCTTCCCATTTCCAAAATAGAAATTTTACTTGGAGAAATAAAAGTGGGATTTATTTTTTTTTTCAATTTCATTTCTCAAACCTTTTGCAAAGTGGAAAATTTACCGTAATTCTTTCCCCCCACAGATTTTCAGGTTTTGATAATTATCACTCCTGGGCGAAAAAGCTTTGATTAAAAAGTTTGATGAACCATATTTACCTTAAAAGCCACGAGACTAATTCCCATAACCAAAGCATCCAGTTTCAGTACCGAATCATTTTCCACAGAAACTTCTCCACTCACCTAAACCAAGCCAAGATTGGAGGTTTCTCTGGCACTTTTCAATACTCCCAGACCTCTATTGTCTGGATATTTTCCTGCCATGTTCCACATCACGCCTACATATTCCTAGTGACGCTGTGACTTTTTTTCTGGGAAGTCTAAAAAAACCCACACACTTTAGGTAATCAGGACTCTGTTCAACAAGACATTAAAACCAAGCTAAAAGAGGACTTTGAAAATATTTAAATAGGTAAAGGGGAATTTGTCCATATCATGAGGATGTCACACCACGTGACATTCCAGCAAGAGAGAGCTCAGAGCAAGGTTTGCTGCACGTGAGCTGGAGAAATCCACAGGCAGGAAAGTTTTGATCATCTCTGACAGCTGGATAACGAGACAGAGCAGTCCCGGTGCCCATGGTTGGATGTAATTGCACATCAACAAGCGCTGGAGACGATAAACAGAAGAGTGGTGCGAAAATACACTGTGGTTGGCAGCGGTGGGTGAGGAGCAACTTCCTGCATCCGCCAGCACAGCGCGTGGAGGCAGCAGATGACTTACCCGAGAGCTGCTTCTTGCTTTTTAACTTTGACAAGTGCTTTCCTTCAACGTGCTCAAGCTAAATGTATTGTTACACCAAGACTGACAGCTCACATTTCGACTCCTGTCCGTTTAACTCACGGGCAGACGGCGCACGATGGAAGTCTGACGGCGTCGGGAGTTTTAGCAGAACCCCGTGGAAGGAAATACCGCCTGGAATATTTGTCCAGCTTGGTTGCAACAGCTAAAACTAAAGAACAAACAGCCCAGTAAGGGGATGTGATGGGTGAGTAGATCAGAGATCACAATTACTATCTCCTGAAAGATTTGAAAGTCAAGGCTGCTTTTATCATGACTATTATCTTCATGAACTTCACATGAGTCGAGCTGCTGTCCCACACACTTCTGACAGACAAGGAGGAGATAAAAATATTCCAATCTGCATTTTTATAATTCAAGTTATCTGATAGGCAACTTAGATCTACTTATGGCCTCCAACTCTGGACTTTTTCTACACAAGGAAAGGTTCACAGGCAAATTAGATCCACTTGGGGCCTCCAAACCTGCGCAGACGCCACAGTGGAATTCTTTTACGTGAGGAAAAGTTCACGAGAGTTGGTGTTTGACATCCAAGCGGGCCAGAAGAATCCAAGATATGTTTTCTACCCCACCACAATCTCCCTTGAACAGTGCTGGGGCTTCACTTGGCTGATATGAGCAGCCAACCCAAGGTGCTGAGTAATTATGGATATTAAGGATTCAATACAACTTTTTTCCGGCTGTAGACATGTCAGCACTGACATCCTGGCCAAACACCGGTTTGGATAATTATTTTGCCTACCTAAATGTCCCCATTTTCGTTGGAATAAAGGTATTCCTCCTTCCCAGAGCTGTTCTGCAGTGCTGTTAAACAGCTGTAGTATTTCACCCCTGAGATGGCTCCGTTTCAGTGGTGGGTGATGTGATCCAAAGAGTTGGAATATCAGTTTAATCACTCTGGCATCCTTCAGGAACAAAGTCACTATTTAAATGTAAGATTATTGTAGAGAATAAAATTGTCAATAAATGTAGTAATGTCTATCTCTAACTATAAGCAATTACAGAGCTAATCTCCAACTCTCAAAAAATAACACCAGATGGTATTTTTCAGAAAAGTCAAATGTAGAATATTATATTTTTTTGCATTTTTCAGTACCTCACGACGGCAAATAATATTATGTGAATCCTGCAAGTACAAGAAAAATCTGCAAGTATAACATTCTTCTCTTCCAGTGAACATCCTGTGAATTCATAAATATTTACATTTTGCAAGTTATAATTATGTAGCACTGGAGGAAAAAAAAAAAAAGAAAAAAGAGTGACTGTATGTACAAGTTTATAAAAGAACATTCACAAATTAAAAATGTGCATTGTTCTGAAAATGATACCTACTGTGTTTTTTGTGTCAGTGTGTCACAGCGTAGGGTACCTTCCTACCTCTCCCTCAGCTGGGTAAAAATAACACTTGTAGGCTTTTATTTCTTAGTATAGTTTCTATTAATAGCTTTAAATCATTATGTATGAACTCATCACTGCAGGCATCTGTTAAAACAGAAAGTAAAGTTTTGCAACAGGGATGAGCCTACTTAAGAAGTTGACAAACACAAATACATATTTTGTGGGAAATTCACCCACAAATACCTGAATTGAAACAGTTCAACGTTATCCCATTGCTGGTTTGTTTTGTTTTTTTCTAAATTGGAATTTTGTATTAACTGTCTTATTGCAGCAATTTTTATATTAGAGGATAGATTTAGTGTTAATGAATCTAAACTGCACGAAAGTCTTGAAATTTTGGTTGCAAGAACCTCATTTTCTCAGCAACCAGCAAAAACTGTTCATTGAAGACTATTTTTACAGAAGGAATTTTACCATTTTGATTCATGAATAATCCATGAACAGATGTTGATTTTTTACAAGTTCAGTTGTTATTTGAAATTGTTTGAATACTTTATACAAACATATTGCAACCTCTGGGTTATTTGTATATTTTTTTTGCTGTTCTATTACAGCGTTCAACTATTCATTGTGAGATAGATTGTCCCCTCATACAAATAAATCCTTACCAATGTAAGAAGAAAAATGGTTGGACAAGTGACCTAGGTGTATTATTCATGATGTAAATTCTTTAGGGGAAAAGAAACAAATTATTTTATGACCAGAAAAAAAAAAATCAACTTTTACAAATAGGAAAAAAAAAAAAAAAGAAAGGAGAAAATTATTTGTACAAATGTTTAAATACACTGACTGTGAGAGGGTCAATTCCTTGGAACATTCCCATGAAAGTAAAAGCTGTGCACAATCATCCATGCAAATAGAAAGGGATTTATGAAAGTTGCTTTGATATCTTAATTACTAGTTCTGAAATCATCTTTTACTCTCCCTCTAAAGCATTTGTTCAGTTGTATTGTTGAGATGAAAACAAAACCACTGTGGCAGCACCTTCCTCTTGTAGGTGTTTTAAACCAGCACTGCTTTTCCATTTTCTCTTGTTTCCCTGTGAGCAAACCATAGATTTCCTGCTTTTTCTTCTCATTTTCCCAAGCATGCCAAATTCACATCCACATCCCAGAGTTTAGCACAGGAGAAGCCTGTGAACACAGCAGGCAACTTTCTGACGAGGTAATTTTTACCTCGTTAGCTTGTGCAACATCACAATAATTCCAGACAAACCCTGCCAGAACTTCCAAGAAGAGGGGGGGAAAAAAAGTCACCACAACAGTTATACTCAATCAGGTTTCCAAACTTGATTTAAGCATCTGATCCTGAAGTTTTTACCTGCATTTGCACAATATGAATCTTTCCCTCATCCTTGAGCTACATCACTTTTAGGTGATTTCCTGGCAGTCCCTGGACAGACATTTATTGGAAAAACTGGGGTAGTTTATTGGACGTGCAACCTCTTGGTTTTCATGGAATCCTTAAGGTTGGAAAGACCTCTAAGATCATCATGTCCAAGAGTTTTCTACCCATCTGTGGAAGATTTGAATGGTTTTCCACATAACAACAACTGACGAAACTATGCTCATCTCCAGAGCTTTTACAGGTCTGTGTTCTGGGAAGGAATTAACTTTCCTGAGATACTACATTAAAGAGAAGAAAGGAATATTTTCCAGTAGGACCACAGTTACACAGAGATGCTGGCTGTCCAGTTTATTTATTAAACTGGGAAAGGCAAGTGGGAAGGTTGATGGGGTGTTTCAATTATTTCAGAGCTCATCATTCACATGATCAGGAAGATCTGAAGTTGGCTGATTATCAAGGGTAAGAGGAGCCTGCAGGGACAGGACAACATGGAATGGTTGCAAACTGACAGAGAGGAGATTTAGATGAGATATTAGGAAGAAATTTTTCCTGCCCTGGCACAGGGTTGTCCAAAGAAGCTGTGGCTGCCCCTGGATCCCTGGAAGAGTCCAAGGTCAGGTTGGATGGGGCTTGGAGCAACCTGGGCTAGTGGAAGGTGTCTCTGGCACAGGCAGGGGTGGAACAAGATAAGCTTTAAGTTCCTCTCCAACCCAAACCTTTCTGTGATTCTGCTGCTGGGCACCAACTCAATACCCCTGAGGGCCAAACAGGAAGACTTAAAACTCAATTTCTAAGCAAAATACTGATTTTTATTTCTATTTGTAAAACGTGTTAGTATTTTTTGTTTGTTTTGTTTTTAAATGCTTGGGCAGTTGGTAATTCTGTCAGTGTGGCCACTGCGTGATTTTAATTCCTGAACCTCTCCCTACACAACATCTCTCTGGGAGCTGATAACAGTCATTAGTCCAGGTATGTTTATATTTTACCACATATTCCAGACTCTTAAATATACTAATCCCCATAGTTGACAGCACTTATGTTGCAATGACCTGCAGTCATCTGATCAACTTTCAGAATACTTACTAGCTATAATCAAATATATTCTCATCTCTTATATGAACAAATCAAACAGAAATTGAATACATTTTTTTTTATGAACACTAGCAATATGTTCTCTTCTCTGATAATTTTGACATTAAAATTCCATTTTAATAATCCCATCCTTCAGGCTTTGCAGACTCTTAAGGTATTAAAGCAAAAATTATCCTAAGCAGTTAGATTATAATGTATTTAAAGATTAGACATTTCATGTTGAATATTAACTGCTCCACTTCCTAGAGAAAAAAAATGATGCAGGGTTTTTTTTTTTCCTAGGATAATTTATACATTTTTGATAGGTTGACTATACAAAAGTTCAAACCCTTTATGAAAAAATACTATAAAATATACTCACAGTCCTGCATTATATTAAAAAGCTGTATATGAAGGTAGGAGAAAACATTTTTGCTGACATCATTAGCATATTTTGATCCCTCAGGATTAGGCAAAATGGCTGTTCAACCTCAATGCAGCCCATGAGGCCTCTGAGCTGAGACAAGATTGCAAATATTTTGCCACCTAAAGAACTTTTATTTATATATCACAAAAGATGGGTCACACATTTGGACTTCAGGTTTCAGAAGAACATAAAATGGAGAAGGGTTAATTACTTCAAAAGAAAGCAAATTTACACCCAAAAAAAAAAAATTTTTAAGCAAAATTGTAAGTATTTAGATATTTGTCTAAGTCATGACAGTTCATTATGAACACTCCCAGCTCCTGGAAGTGTTCAAGGCCAGGGTGCGTGGAGCTCTGGGAAACCTGCTCTAGTGGAAGGTGTCCCTGTCATGGGATTGGAACGAGATTGTTTGTAAGGTCCCTTCCATCCCAAACCATTCTGGGATTCTACAAAAGTATTACTTGAGTGGGGTAGAATTTAAAATTGCCCGGTGGGAGTGTGTCCTGCAGCCAGAGTAGTTCCCCTCACTGCCCACTCGTGCCTCGTTTACCTCCCCACACCCAGGGATGAACATCCCTCTCCACACGTGTTGTGTTTCCAGGCACAACATGCGATGTTCCTACGTCCCCCTGCACCCAGACCTCAACTTCATCTTCATTTGCCTCTTGTCATTCACCATCTCTTTTAACTCTCCACCACAAAGTGATGTGACAGCCATCAAAAGCAAACAAATCAGCAGCCCCAGCCCTCGTCAATCCAGCCTGGGAAATAAGGAGGTTGTTCACAGCACTAGTTGTGCAGTCTGGTTCATCATCACACAATCCCTTGAAGGATCTCTCTCCTCAGGGGCATCAAGGAGAAGACAACAGCAAAACCTGCATCCCTACCTTCCTGCTGCACTTCGTGCCAGCGCAGCTGGCTTTGATCTGCAGCCTATTCTGCTGCTTAGATTCAATCTGATTATTTATTATTTGGGGTTTTGGGGGGCTTATTTCCTGTGAGAGTGGGAAGGTCCTGGCGCAGGTTGCCCAGAGAAGCTGTGGTTGCCTCATCTCTGAAGTGTCCAAGGCCATGTTGGACAGGACTTGGAGCAACTTGGGAGAGTGGAAGGTGTCCCTGCCCATGACAAGGGGGTGGGACTGGATGAGCTTTAAGATCCCTTCCAACCAAACCACTCTGGGATTCTGTGAAAGCTCAGAGGTCTGAATTCACAATAATCATTCAGCGACAGCTACTGGCACAAACATGGTCCACTCACCACTTGCTGACATAAGCACTGGCAGTGCAAAATTACTGAACATTGAGTGTCCTGCTTTAAGCTCACTCATTGTCTTATTCTGAAATAGCTTCTCCACAATGAAAAACCTTCACCTGATGAGAAAACAAAAAAAAAAATTTAGTTTCCTTTTTAGAGTTTCTACTTCTGAACCTGCAATTTGCAGTGTTCTAAAAGACACCAACCCTTGTCTGGCAGTTCACCCATTACCTATGGACCACCTTGATGGGCTTCCCTTCCTCAAGGCAGCCAGCACAGGGTGTTTCTTCTCTTCTTGTATAAACAGGGAGGAAAACCCTGCAGAACAAAGGAATCTTTTTCCATTGGTGGGTAAACAACATCAGAGGCAGCCTGACTTTGTTTCCACACTGTTATGACACCATAAATACACACCCTTTCCTGTGCTATTACTTATTCATTTTTTAACAATGTGCTTATGCTCTCAGAAGTGTGTTTTAGGTTATTTCTGTGGAACGTTTAACGTCTTTTCTTTTTGTCCTTTTGCCTTGCCCTTCAATTTTGACCATGATGGATCTAAGCATATTTAGGACATTAAGGGCAAACTAAATTGTTGTTTATACTGTTAAATGTAAAAAGCATAATGGTAGGGTAGTGTCTATATTGTGGAAAATAAGTACACTTGTCTGATTTTTATTACAGATCTTCTCCACTGATGTGTACTGAGCAAATTGTGGGGTCTCTGCTGAAAATGCAATATGAAAGTTTAATACATCTGCAGGATGTGTCAACCTGAACACACACTGAGCAACTGAAAACACTGGGAAAACACTTGTGCTTTAGGAGAGATGCTCCCAGAATTCCTAAATGAACCCTGGGCCATCACAGAGCTGGTAAACACATGGAAGTGACTGACATGAGTTACCTCCTTCATCAACCCCAACAGCTTGTGCCTGGATTCAGCATCTTCCACCCTCAGAGATCGGACCTGATATACAATCACAGAATGGTTTGGGTTTGAAAGGACCTTAAAGTTCATCTCATTCCATCCCCTGCCATGGGCAGGGACACCTTCCACCAGCCCAGGTTGCTCCAAGCCCCACCCAGTCTGTCCTTGAACATTTCCAGGGATCCAGGGGCAGCCACAGCTTCTCTGGGCAGCTTGTGCCAGGGCCTCCCCACTCTCATAGCCAAGACTTTCTTCCTAATTTCTCATCTAAACCTCCTCTCTTTCAATTTAAAGCCATTCCCCCTTGCCCTGAGCTGAACAGACTTCTGGAAATGAAGAACTTCTACAGCAGTTCCTGTGAAATCTGGAGATGAGAACCCATCAGGGTGTTTTCCAAGCAGTACACACAGTCTGGTGGTCTGTGCATGCAAAGGCTGCTAATCCATCCCCAGCTCTCTGAACTCACACACACATGCACTGCTTTGCCTGCCCAGATGTTTTCTGATTAATAATGAGGTCACCCCCACTGCCAAAAACACGGCCTTGTAGTTCTCCAACACTCTTGGAAAGCCACAGTGTGCTTGAGGGGGATGAAAATATTAAATACAACATAAGTATAAAACATAATAAATCAAATGAATTTGTTTTGATGAAAAGCACTTTTTTGTTTTTGTCAGCACAGCAACTGTATATTCCACAATTATTATAATGTTTTCTGACATAAAACTGCTGTTTCCAACTGTTGTGTCAGACCCAGTACTCTGGTTTCACCCCTTCTTGCTTTACAGGATGGTTCTTAAGAAAATGTCTGTATTTTACCAAATTTAACCATTTCCAAGGTCAGAATAGAAAACACGAAATATCAAATTGGAAAGGGATAATACAAACCATTACTGTGTCTGTCCCTTGATCCCTCTGCTCCCCAAAAAAGCCTTGAGAAAAAGAGTGAAAAGGACTCATCTATTTCAATTTCTGCCCCCAAATGATGGGCAAATCTGCAGGGGCAACGGAAAAGTCTGACCCTAAACAAATCAGAGGAGAGACATGGCCATGCCACACTCTTGTTTCTCCCCTGAAAAGCTCTTGGTATCGCCCTCATGACCATTCCCTTCTACTGCTTTTGCTTTACAACTTTATATTTAACCATAAATAACCTCAAGAGGTCTAAAGCCCAGCACCAGACAGCTGAGTTTTGCTCCTACAGTAAAATCTTGGAGTCCCTAAAAACACAGACTCCCGAATGGATGCGCTTTCAGGGACCAAGGATTTGTCCTACAGCACCCAGGGAAACACTGAGTGGGGACCACAAAGCCCTGAGAAATGCAGCTCTTTTTCCAGGCTCACTCAGCACCACCTATAGACAAAAGACTACATTTCTCTGGAGTATTTGGGAGTGGAAAATCTTCCTCTCCTGACTTCGACAGTATCGCTTGTGCTGATGCTCCCACTGCCTCGAGCACTCAGGGAGCAGCAGGGTCGGGGGGTGGGGGTGTATATCTTAAATTTATTCCAGAAAGAAATCTCGAGAAACCAGAGAAGGTGAATGAGACTGAGTGTGTGGCACTAAATCACAACAGTCAAATACCCCTAAACCCAAAGTTTTGCATTAAAAGTCAGGCAATTCCCGAAGACTCCTTGCCCAGAACCAGGTGCCGCAATAAACAGTTAATTTGGGGGTTTTCTGCCGTAATTCTGTTCAGCAGCAGAGACATCAAATTAGAAATAGCACTAAGAAATAACACCCTGAATACTTATGGCTTTCCCATCTCCTTCTGCACGTTTCAGGCTCTGTGTGATGTCAGAAGCCGGCGCAACCCCAGCGCTGCAATCTGGGATTTGCCACGATAAATGTCTCTGTATGCAAGAATTTAAAGGTTTGGGATTTCTTAATTATGTTTCTTACAGAGAGAATCTTGAAAATGTGAAGTGCATCACCCAGGGACTGATGTCTCCCTATTTCCAGACAATGTGGGATGAACTGCAGAGCATCACATGCTCCCTCAGAGCTGAACCTAAAGGTGACAACCTGCAGCACACTGAGAAGTGAAAATGTGAGTGCAGAAAAGAATAATTAAAAATAAACCACCAATTTAGTTTTCATATAAATAAGTTCTTACTTTTGCAGAATGTGCTCCCTTTTAGATTTCAGGAAAAAAAAAGGTTAAAAAGGAAGAAAAAAAAATGACAAAAACCTCCCCAGACAAACACAAAAATGTACTTCCGAGATGGAAATAAAATCCTGGAGCCTGACACTTGTTGCAGAATTTCAATGTGGTGTGATACAGAATTAATATAAAAGAGCGCTTCTTGTATTAAAATATTCCTGATGGACCTTTCTTATACTGGCTGTTTTCCTAATTTGATTAATTGTAGAACTTTGGATGAATTCAAACTTAGAACATTTGGGTTTTTAAATGCGGGATTTTCTGTCGCATTTTATGCCAGTGAGTGATAATGACATATCTTGAACTTCAAAGGTGTCTAAGCAATTAGAGATTCTCTGCAAGAGAAAATGCAGAGAGGGAAAAAAAAAAAAATAAAAGAAAAACTGGCTTTGAATAGTTTTCCACAAATGCTGAATATTAAGCACATTTTGAGAATATTCCTGTAGTGTTAAACATACAGTTTGCTTTAAAAAAAATTCTAAATAATTTGACTTTTCAGGGTAGAAAACAGCAGTGCCGTGAGTCTCCTCTTCAGCCCATCTTTTATTTGTACAGCCCTATAAGACCATGATTTCATGCTACATGTGTTGCTTGTTATATATCCTAAAAATTCAATTTTCTTATCCCAGAAGGAAGGAGCTATAAGTGAAGGCAGTCATTTAATCATAAAGTGTTGTCAAAGTGAAGGAAACCGCTTTTTGAATGCCCCTGCCACCACCCTTATTTGTGGTAATCATGCAAATCACTGCAAACTGGTCTGAAGCCTGAGTTCATTTGGGTTTGAGTTGAGCTACACCAATTTTGGGCACGAAGGGAAGGAAAAACACTGCCTGATTTACGGTTTTATGGACATTTATCCCTGCCAAGCCCAAACAAAGTGCAAAAGCAGTGCTGCACCTACCCTGGTGGGATATATGAGGCTTTGAAATGGAGATCTCTATCTCAAAAACTATTTAAGCAGCCTCTGATAGGGCAGTTACTGTGGTTATAAGGCTTTCTTTCTCAGAATGATAGAGCACAGTAAAATACCTTCTAAAACAATACGGATGTTATTGCTGACCCCCAGATTCCGACTCCGGTGAATTTATTGTACTCTGTCTTTGAGCAAATTCTCCATTCTTCTCTCCTTTTTCCCTTCTGTTTTATGTGTTTATCAGCCCCAAAAGGGCTTGTGTTTTTTTCCTTTTCATTAATAAGATCCAAAGATTTTGAAGGGGGGGCAGCTGAAAGATGGTAGCAAACATCAAAACTTTTTATTGTCTGCAGCTCATCGGGAAATCGCACTATTTTAGATGGTTTGGGGGTTTTACATTTTCTTCGGGTTTTCCAAGTTCTCTAGAACGAAAAGCTTGTTTTATTTTAAGCAGTAGAGTTGCAGCTGCCTTCTCAAAGTCTCCCATGAAAAGTAACTCCATCAAATGCTGGTGAAATAACCGCTGGCCACGGCCCAACGCAACCAAGCAAGGTCACTTGAAACCACCCCTAAGTCCTCACTTCCTCCTCCAGAGATCCACTGGTGTGACAGGCTGACCTCCCTACCTATGATTGGATATATTGATCCAGAAACTGCTCTTATCAACTAGAGCTGCTCTGGAGATTTTTTTGTGGGCATGTTGTTACCGCTGAGAATTGAACTTTTGTCTCTCAGGCGCCGTTTTGGGAACCCTTTTGGCACGTGGGGCAATTCCAGCGACCCGGAATGTCTTCTGTGCAGAAGCAAATGGCAGAACATGATCTATAATTAACAGCAATGAATTCTTAGTGACTTAAACACCCCGAGCACTTGCATCAACTAGAAGACTAAAAAAAAAAAATAAAAATAAAAAAAAAAAATTATGTGATAGACTTCCCTTAACTGTTGTTAACTTTGCGATAGAAGTGCAAGGAAAAACTTCACAATAAAACTGTTTGTCCGCTTTAAAATGCTTTGAGAGGGAGGGAGAGGAAAATTACATGCACAGCATATTTTAAACATTTTTGTTTTGCTTTTAAAAACGAGGCTCTGACACGTCTTTACCAAACACTCTGCTGCCCTTGGGAAACCACGGGGTACGTGCTTAACACAGACTCGACCACACAAAGCCTGATACTGCCAGTGATTCTGCTGAAGTCAGAGATGCTTAATGGCAGGGGTTAAGTTAAGCAGCTGTTTGAGTCTTGTTGGGATCAGGATCCTGCCTGCAAGTGTTATCACAAGCACTTCTGCGCAGTTCTCTTGACTTCAGGGGTAACTGATGCACGATAATGGCAGCAAACATTTGCTTTACAAAGATAAGACTATGATCTAAATTCTACCCTTGCTTACACCAGTGGAAATGGTGTTTTTAGATGTAGTAGCTCATCCCAAGCCGGTGAACAGACCAATTACACACATTTGCCTTCTCTCTGATGCCGCTGAAGCCAGTGGAGGTGCAGAGTATGAGGAGTCGTTTGAATGCTTGACCTCATGCAATTAGTGTGGATTGCCACCACACTGAGAACAACGGGGACCTCTGACACCTCCTGGCTATAGAAACCATCGTACAAAGCCTGGCATATATGTTAGACAGAGGGGAACACGTGTTAGCTCACATCCTACATGTCACTGGCTTCATTAAAATAAACAAAAGCCTTATCACAACAAGTTACACCTTCACAGACTCAACATTCAAGCTGTAAGTCAGAAGTATTTACAGGCTTTAGTGAGTCTCCCACATAATTTCCATATGCCCTTATTTACACCTCTCTCAAGGCATCATTTTGACCACAGTTAAATAATCTGTCACAGAAAGACTGTAAACTTTCTGAAAAAGTTCTGGTTATTATAATATTTCTGCATTTATATTCCATCACATCAGTATTAAAGGCTTTCAGTTACAGTGCTTCTGGGGATAAAAAGCTAAAATGCCTTTGCTCACAGGTGCATTAAATCCTATTAAAGAATCTTCCTTATAGCACATACCTCATTACTGCATACAAAGGCTTGGATTATAAAATGAAGGTGAAGTGTACAAAGTGAGATTTGATATTACTCGGTGTGCATATGCTGAAGTCATTAGGTTTTACACTGTACTCCAATGATAGGAGGTTTCACATTCCTATTGAGTTGCTTTCAGTAGTCAATGCTTCTGGGTCAAGTAGTCTGACATGGGGTGATGTGTCTCAATACAGGGGATGAGAAAACTTCTTTAAGCAGCTTTACACAATGACAAGTGCACTTCCCTCCATAGCTTTATTATGCTACATAAGCATCAGGTCATAGAACAGTCCACAGCGTGGGGATCAAATAGAACTAAACTAAAAAAAAAAAAAAAAAAAAAAAAAAAAAAAAAAAAAAAAAAAAAAAAAA
>NW_020956088.1:103557-106427 GCF_003031625.1 Empidonax traillii
TGGGAAGATTTAGACCCAGTTTCTTACACAGACTGTGAAGAGGAATGAGAGAAGAGACCCAGCTAGAATACACAGTGCGATACTCACAGTAATCTCACCAGCTCTACTGCACACCAAGCACTTCAGAAGGTTCATGAAACCTATAAAACTACCTACAGCAATGAGCTCAGGCTCAGCTTGGGGTCTAGGATGGCCTTAAGCAAGCCAAGTCCTGCCAAAAAACATATGGCCCTGTTCGTAAACTTCAGCCATTCCAGTGCAATTTCGTGTTCAGATGATCGTAAGTTTTCCATAGCAGATTTGGCTTCCTCCTAACCAGCACGGAACAATTGTAGAAGAGCTTGGATCTGTCACCAGGCACTCAAAAACGCATTCCTAAACATGAGGAGCTGCTAAAAACACCAGTTCTAAGCCCGGTAAATTGAACCCTGCAGAGGATACAAAACCCATTGCCCAAAGCCTTTCAAATAGGTTGGACGGGATCAAAACCTGCCCATTAAAGATTGTTAACAAAGACAGATCTGGAAAAAATGGGTTGGGTTGACTAAAACACTTCATTTCAGTCCAATAGCATTTAGAATGCTTTGGAAAAAAAATTATTTTTTTTTTCCTGAGGAAAATCACATAAAAATTAAAATGTAGACGTTTCCTTTGAAATCTTGTGATTTCTACCACCATACTCTTGTCAAGAAAGTCAGTGGAAAAGACATGATTTCTCCAAAGGGAGCTCTTCTACTTTGCTACAAACGTATTTTCTGACAGAAAAAGCTCATATTCATTTTTGTCCTGACTGGTTCTGCTGATGGTGTCTCAAACACTTACATAGGGATCCCTGCAGAGATGGGGGAGGTGGGGGGGTTCCCCAGGGTGTTGGGGAGCTCCAAGGAGCCCCAGGACAGGAAAGGGGCTGGAGGAAGAAGATGATTAAGCGAAGGTTGATGACTATTGGTTAAGAAAACACAAAACTGACACTCCAACGATCCTTCAGGAAGGAAACAGCAAAAAAAAAAAAAAAAAGAAGAAAAAAAGGATGCCATTATAACTGCAAGGAAGAGCCTGAAGGCAACATTTCAACCAGAACAGGACGGCTCGTAGAAATTAATAACAATTTCCCATTTACAAGCTTTCCCCTTGTTTCTGCAATAGAACCATTCCCAAGGTACAACTGGTTTTCAGACAATAATTACCTTGACAGGTGCTGTATTAAATTCCTCATTTCTTCCACATTTTTAACAGGAAGCATCAGATTAATGTAACAAAACTGGTGCTGACTGCACCTTTTTGTTGTTGGTTTGGTTTTTTTTTTCCCTGCTGAGTGTGTTTGTTTTCTCACCTTAAATCCTGGCTCTCCCCAAGCTGCCTGGTTTCTCATTCCATACCTCTCTGCGAGAGTTTACAGGCTTCATATATAAATTACAATTCCCCTTTATTAATCTAATTGATCGTTTGGTTCCAAATGCATATGCAAGATCTTTTGAAACCTTTTAGACCCCTGCGGTTCAATATCAATCTCAAAATATTAAAAGCATCTTGTGGAAAATTAGAAAGCAGATGAGACACTTTGGGACTGGAGATGCTGTAGGAACTGAAACTTTTAAAGCAGCATTGACACAATTATTGAATGCTGTCATTGAACAAAAGGGCTTTTTATTTTATTGGTTCGTCTGTAATTGTTTGGTACTTTTACTCTATCTGTGCAATGTGACTGCCAGGAATTCAACCTTAATGAGAAAAAAAATGTCTAGCTGGAATCAAGTGAAACCCTACACTTTAAAGTTTTTGTTTCAGTCTTCTTTTTCACACCCATTTACCAGGCCCAGACATTGTGTTACCTGGAATTCATAGAATCCCAGAATGGTTTGGGTTGGAAGGGACCTTAAAGACCACCCAGTTCCAGCCCCTGCCAGGGGCAGAACCACCTTCCACCAGACCAGGTTGCTCCAAGCCCCATCCAACCTGACTTTGAACACTTCCAGTGATATGAAAACCTCTTGGAGTATCCTCATCACCTAAGAACAAAATATTTTGCAAGTTCTTACTTCCAACAGATGAAAAAAAACACACCACAAAAAAAAAAAAAAAAAAAATAGAATCCAGCTCTTCCCACATGAATCACTTCACAAATTTCTGTTTGCCTACACAACTTTTCCCCTAGATGTGAGGTCTTTTGGGGAAGGGGCGTTTCTCATGGTGACTTTGGAGAACTTCGGGAAGCCAAAGAGAGAGAACTGTGTTCAGCAACGTACAGCAGGCAGAGCCGTGGCTGCAGGTGGCATGATTGTTCCAGCTGAAATAATCTAACACTTCAGAGTCCTTGCAAGGGTAGTAGCTGTTTCCTCGAGAAAACAAAAGGAAAATAATCCTTTTCTTTTTCCATTAGTTCCTGTCAAAGCAGGAGAGGGGGTTGAGTTGAAAGGAATCAAAATAACCACACTGCCTGTTCTCATGGAGGGAAGCAAGAATAAAGCTCAACTGATATCACAAAGAATTTGGTTTCACCCATAAGAGATGATTTTTGAACTCAAAACACCTTCACGCCTTCATCCTGAAATATTCAATGCAATGACGTGTCCTTAAGCAACAAGAAGTTTAAATTATTGTGGAACAACTTGAAGAAAAAGACCATTTTGAGATAGTGGTAACAGTCTAATTGGTCTAATTTAACCTTTTCAGCCACATTTATAGTCAGATTTTAAATATTTAGTTTTTTTCAGTGGAGTGAGGGGACTTAAAATACATAACAATGCTAAATACAATATTGCAAGTTAATTGAGGGTTCAAACTAGATGATCTTCAAGGTCCCCTTCCAACCCAAAACATTCCATGATTCTATGAATTAGTAGGAAATCCAAGAAAAATAAATCTAGAAA
>NW_020956088.1:106630-126965 GCF_003031625.1 Empidonax traillii
TTTAAATATTTAGTTTTTTTCAGTGGAGTGAGGGGACTTAAAATACATAACAATGCTAAATACAATATTGCAAGTTAATTGAGGGTTCAAACTAGATGATCTTCAAGGTCCCCTTCCAACCCAAAACATTCCATGATTCTATGAATTAGTAGGAAATCCAAGAAAAATAAATCTAGAAACAACATGTTTTCTAAAAAACAAACCCCCACCAGAAATGCAGTGACATGAACCTCAACAAAATATTTCAAATGAAGATTATAAAAAATTAAATATACTCCTTGATAAAGTTCATCTTTTAAGTGATTTCTTATATGACTGTATCCCAAACAAGTTGAGTTTAAAAGTGGAGAATATTGGGCAGAAGATCCCAGTGACTCCACTGGAAAAGACTAATGAAAGAATTCTTGCCTGGGATTAGGAAAAGTTAGGAGGGTGGGTATTATGGACACCAGTAAGTAACAGGAGGAAAATTAGGAAAACTAAGGAATAAATGTTCAGAAGAGTAAGCAATTCAGAGAATAAAGTAAATTTTGTGAGACTTTACATCATTTGTTTGACTTTTTTTCTTCACTCCTTTTCCCATTGCTATTTCTTGATTTAGAGAACTTTATCGTGCAACTAAACGTGTCTTTTTCTTTTTAACTCCCTCAGGGTGTAAATGGCTTCCACAAAGCTAGTCCTCCATCTCCAGGCTCTCCAAAAAAGTTACCATGAAACCTGTAATTCTTCATTCCTCAGATATGGAGCTCCTCCAGTATAAGGGAAGATTTATAAAGGTATAGAAGAACAGGGAATATTCACCAGCAGATGAGCCAGGAGACAGAAAATGCAGATATCAGCAGAAAAGTAGTTATGTGAAGGCCACATCTGTCTGTCTTTATCTAATTTAGACTGAGCACAAGAAAAGGAAAAGGCTACCTGACCACATGATCCTAATTCAGCAAGGGAAAAGGGATAATAAGGGAAAATTACTGCCTACCATGATTGTAAAGGAAGAGAAATAGGGAGAATGCTTTTGCATGGGGAAAATACAACTTGCAAGTCTACTCAACACAATGTAAATCTGGATAAAAGACAAATTACAATCTTCCTTGAAATCCAGCTTTAACACTGATTTTACAAGTTGTTTCGTTTAGTTCAACAGAAAATTAATGGATGAAAAAAACACGTTTAGCAAGAACTTCTTTCACCCATCACCACATTTTGTGACCCACATTCAAAACCTCATCACTCCTCACATCCAAGATCTATGACTTCTCCTTATCTAATATTTTCTGTTATTTATGGAATCATTTAGGTTAAAGGCCTCCAAGATCACCACCAAGTCTGGCTGTGAAGCAGCAGGACTATTCCTGAACTTTCCTCCTTCCACATCCACTGGCCTCACCAGGCTGGAGTTTCCTTAACTCCACCCTGCTAATTGGCTAAGTTGACTCTACCGCCTCTTAGCCCATCACCATAAGACACCTGACACATCCCATATTTTCCATCTGAGACCCCACAAAGACTTTGTTGCCTTCCCAGTTCACAGGTGAGCAAAGGCAATCATTCAGTGGTGATTCAGGAAGCAGTGACAACATCTCCATTTCCTACTTCCTTGCCAAGGATGTTGGATAAGACCACAAGTGGATAATGAGATAAACTTTCCCAATAAATCCCGACTCAGTGTCACTCTGCAACAAGCCACAGCATCACTCACCTGTAAATCAATAATCAAGATGTCAGATGGATGTAATTTGCCCACTAAGGAGTGCAAAGAAGCCAGGAGCTGCTTCTAAATCAGCTTTTCTTCCCGACCACCTGATAACCTGAAGTCTGGACAAAGCTCACTAAACTGTTCTGCAGCCACCCTTAAGGATCATTACCTGCAAACCTGAATATCCACCTTGCTCCCAGTACCTCCAGTCAATTACAATCAGAAAAGAGTCATATTTGCTCCCACATGTCAACATTATGATCCAGACAAAGGTCATAAGGCTCCAATATCCAAAATCCAGTTAATTGGTTCCCTCTGGGTATCAAATCCCTCCAGCCCTGCAGTTATTACTGCATCAATCATATTGTTATTCATACCAAAGAATTAGGAGGATGTCCAAAACACTGAAATCTCTTACTACTCCCATCCTCAGCTTCTCCCCCGGCCATTTCCAAGCACACCAATTTTCTTGATAACACATTTAAAATTCAATTTCCCTCATAGGGTTTGATTGTGCCTATAAATCTGAGCCTGGCCTCTGATCAGACCCCCAAAATGGGTCCAGCCTCCAAATTACTCCCAAAATTCCTGCCAAACTCTCAGTTGTTGTATCCGTATCTTAACAAAATACCGTCTTGCCACCTGTTTCGGGATTAGAGAGTCCTGGAACTGCTGATAACTCACATCAAATATTTCTACATCCCTCACATTTTCTTTAGCCATGTATAACATTTCTGGAAAATGCGAAATTTTAATTTCACATTCAAGTATGTCAGCCTTTAACATTTTCCCAGAGGGCCTAACAAAAGTATGTGACTCTCACCCACAAGTTTTTTTCTTTCATTTTCTGTTCAATAAACAATAAATCCATTCAAATAACAAGGTCCTTTCAAAGCAAAACCTCAGAGCCAGTCGCCTGCCCGCAAAACTGCTCCAAGTTTGCTGCTCACAAAATATTCATCCAAGCACAAACAAAATCAAGTCCTTCAGCATTATCTCAGACCTGAAAAAATAGCTTCAAATAAGACTATACATTCAGATTTAAACCAGGATCAATACAGTAATTTTGCTGATGAATTTCTGTGGTCAAATCTAACACCAATAAACTCTTGCTGAATTTGAGAGATGGAGGCCTGTGAAGGGGTAGTTGCATCTTCAGCAACGGTGAGTCAAAAGACTCAACTTCCCTCTCAGCAGTTCTTTGCATTGATTTTATCCTACTTAGAGATATTTGTTCTCACCCTTAAGGTGATTTTATTTTTAATGCCATATTATTAAGGAGAACTTTCCCACTAGAAGGGAATTATTGGAAACCTGGGCTCTACAGAGGGACTGGGGGTGTACCCAGGGAGACCGGAGTTATCTTGAACATACCTGTGACAATCATAACTCTCTCAACACAGGAAAACTGGAGGCATCAACACCCTCATGGCTGACTTTCAGTAGCTCAGGTTAAAAAGGGGAGGTACCATACCTTAACCATAAACCTTTTATGGAGCTCAAGGGAAGGATTAGTTAAATAGTAAAACATGGTTAAAATGGGGACTAAGTCATGACAGCTGGGCCAAAAAAAAAAACCTCTTGGCCTCAGAGGTAACCACTTCTAGGCTGAGGTCAGAGGTGGCCAATCCACAGGTAGAGTGAGCAGCTGATGAAAACCAGTTTGTTGCAGAAAACATGGTTTCTGAAGAAAAAAACCTCAATGATTATGAAACTTTGAAATTAAAATTTCCAGATTTTCAGGTTTTCCAATCACCTGGTATAAAGTACGTCAAGGAACTTCCTTTGGCTGATTAGAGGAGCTCCTCAAGCTGGGGGTTGCGCTTCCTTCCCCCGAGCGCAGCAATAGCACCCAATAAATAACAATAATTGCAGGGTGGACTCAACTCACAGCGATTTTATTGCTGAGGAGCTCAAACAACAAATAACGCCCGTCCATCTATCAAAGAGAAAGCCAGGCGAGTTCACCCAGCCACCCTTACTGGGCGCATTTATCTGAGGTAAAAATTGTATGTAAATGCATATGCAAACGAGGTGTGGCCCTCAAGCTCCTGGCAAGTTGCCAAAAAAGCCTTTAGTGTTGCAAAGTTGAGCATCCTCTGCATCATATCCTCAAGCTCGGAAGGGGAAAGGATCCCAACTCCTCATACAGATGGTTCCCAGTATCTGTAAAAAGTTTGGGGATGTAAGGATGAAAACAAGGCCTTTTTGATGTCATGAAAAGCATTCAGTGTTCTAAGCACAGTCTAACCATTAATATTATAGTCATGTGATGTAAAATGTAGTAGTAAACCATAGCTAACACACCTGAAATTCTTCTAGGAGGATTTATTAATCGATCATTCAAAATAAAAATATTTACACAGGTATTTCTTCATGATTGGATGCATTCAGCAGGAATGTGTGTCCCTGGGGCAGAATAGGAACATCTACACAGAATTATAGAATGACTTGGTTTGGAAGGCACCTTAAAGTTCATCTCTATTTGATCCCCCTGCCATGGGCAGGGACACCTTCCACCAGCTCAGGTTGCTCCAAGCCCCATCCAACCTGGCCTTGGACACTTCCAGGGATGGGGCAGCCACAGCTTCTCTGCCCAACCTGTGCCAGGGCCTACCCACCCTCACAGGGAAGAACTTTTTCCCTAATATCTAATCTAAACCTCCTGTCTTTCAGGTTGAAGCCATTCCCCCTTCTCTTGTCACTACAATTCCTGACGAAAATCCCTCCCCGACTTCCTTGTAGGGCCCTTCAGAAATTAATCCAGGGATGTGTTAGTTCAGATTCCCAGGGATTTCTGCTGATTGCTCCTTGATTTTCATTAATAGTGTCAATCTCCAAATAAATAAACTGGATTTCTTCTTAAAAACCCCCAATTTCTGAATTATAGGCTTCAGCATCGTGGTTTCACTCCGCTTCTACTGCCCCACACCAGGGTTGATGAAAACATGCCCAGCAGCCCTATAGGACCTAGAAAAACACTGAGAGCTGGCTTTGCTCAGACAAGCACGTGGTCATGGCGAACTATCCCAACTTTTCTCAGCAGTTTTGAGGCTCTCACTTCTCTGTACCAGAGTTTGGAGGGATGATTTTCACTTTCTCTATTGAGCACTGATGCCAAAGAACATTCCCGCTCTCCCATGCATACCATTAGCACAGTGTACATCTGAAAAAATGTATTTATATATCCTAGAACGTAAGTGATGTGTAATTAGGAGTTTAGATGAGAAATTGTGGTGGGGAAACAGGCCTTGGGAGTGGTATCATCTGTTGGGTGCTCCGTGAGGAAGTTGCACATCCCCTGCACCGCTTTCCCTATTTATAGAGCGCCGAGAACATCGTCGCTCTGCTGCAGGGCCCACTCAGCCAAGCTGTGGGAATATTTCATAATAAATAACTCATTTGCAAGATTTTGACTCTCAGTCTGTTTACATATTGCTGTTTAATGGTATTTATTCCCGTGGTCTCGGCTCCAGCAAATCTGGCGCTGTAACGCTCCGGCCCCAGAGCCACAAACTCACGGGCTCACCCCAGGGTTTTACTTTAAAATATATATAAAAAGGTTTTTAATACTTTGAGAACAAGCCACAGACTTGTTCCCAAGAGGTGCTTTTATTGATAATTTAGGGAGAAAATAAGGAATGGCGAAAAGTTCAAGGGGGCACCACACAATCCAGACAAAACTCTTCCACCACAACACCGACGCAGCACATGCTAATCCACAACACTTGAGTCAAAATCCAGGCCCAAAGCCACCCAAAGCAAAGAGAGAGAAGAGGGAGAAAGAAGAGAAGGAGGAGAAAGAGGGAGAGACAGATTATACAGCTACCACTGGAACCTTGTGGTTGTTTGTGACCGGCAGCTGCCCCAGAGCTTCTCCGCAGGGGCTGCCATGAGGGATATGATGCCACCCCACCTCTGTGAGGTCTGACCCATCCCTTCCTTCTCCACACATGCACTCCCCACGAGGTGGTTCCAACCCAACAATTCCTGATCTGGTGTCTGACACTCCCTGGAGCTGGTGGGAGTTTCCCCTGCTCCGGGCAGAGCATGGATCTTATGATTTGGCCCAGTGGGAGCTGAGGGTGCCTGGAAAGATCCGACTCCCAGGAAAGGAAAACAGTTAACACAGAGTTGACAACGTGCCTTGGTTTGATCCATGGCCAAACAAGATGTATAGATTTTGTGTAATGTTGCCTGTAATCAACCTACCAGGGCATAATTAAGGGACTGCTTTAGTTCAGATGCAAGAAATGAACTCTCTTTCTCAAATTCTCAAATGCAAAATTGGTCAAGGGGTTGGTTGGGTTTTTTATTTTCCTCTACTTTATTTTCTAGCAAGTGAAGAGAGCATTTATAATTTCAGTTCTTTCTGTTGTAAATTGCCCAACTAATGTTAAAAAATCTCTGGCAAACACCCTCTGCATATATTGCACTCCCCATGATTAGTACAGGTCCATTGGTAGAATGAAATCAGTTCAAACAATGGGTAAAAATAAATCATTACGGGGTTCATGAGATCTGAGATGGAAAAGGCACTAATGGTTGTTAAATGAGGTATATTGCATAGAAGGATTATATTTTGAATGGTGTTAAAATTGCTTTGGGAGTGAATATTCTGACTAATATTATTATTTGTATACTTGAACTCCGGTGTGATGGGGTTGTGTTCCTGAAGAGAGTTTATGAGAAGTACAAATAGATTATGGGTCCCTTTTTTTTTTTTTTTCCTTTTACATTCTGAATAACAAGAGAGTAAACCACCCTTACAGTGTATGAACTGCAGCTTTATCTATTTCTCACTATGATTCAATCAATCCAGAAACTTCCTCAAACTTTTCTTTTTTTTTCCCCATAAAAACCTGCAGTTCTGTCAGTAACAAAGGAGTTCATAAAAATGTGTTGATCCCCAAATTTAACAGAGCATTGTCTCGGATGGAGCTGGAATTTGGGGACAGAGGAAAGGACTCAGTGAGAAAGACCACGAGTAAATACTTCGGAAAAATTCTGTTTCTCCAAAAGCAGAAAGAGAATTTTTATTGCAAGAGAGCAATAAAACAGACAGTGCCAGGCTCCACTGCTGGTGCTGGCCTTTTCAGCTGCAGACGGATTGAGATCTGCCTCTTTGCAGAACCCCTTGACCCAGGACAATCTCCTTGCACACTCCCAAGTCAGGATGTAAATATTTGGGAAAAGTTTACATGCAGAGAAATCTTAGTCCCAGACTCACAAGTACAAGCTGGTTGGGGATTGACTTCAAGCCTTCATCACAGCTCCATGAAGCTGGACTTTGATGATCCTTGTGGATCCCTTCCAGCTGAGGATATTCTATGAGTCTACTATTTTTAATATCTAGTTTAATGATGCTTTCTAATAATTCCTCATGGCCACGGTGTAGGGGACACGACCCCAACCTCTGGCTCTTGCCACCAGTGCCATCTCCATATTGTCCTCTCTTCAGGAGCTTTTGGACACACAGCTCCATCCTGTAAAAGAAATTGCAGGAGATATTATGGTCACTCCTCTTCCTACCTCCTCTTTTTGCTGTTATTTGGTGGGGAGTTTTTTTTCCTGCTCCTACCTTTCCAGTTGAGAAATTATTTTTCCAAACTGTGATGCCTCTCTCCTCTGTAAATCTTAGTTTTGGTCCTGTGCCATTGTTGAAGGCAAGCTGGCAGACTGTCAGATTGTTTTCAGTAAGTTATACCGCATTCAAAGTTAAAATGGGACCATTTATCCATGTTTGTATTGCTGGGATCATGGTCTGTAGAAACAATTAGTTCTAGGAATGGAACTTTTGTTATCGTTTTTTCAGAGGAACATTTGGCAGGATAAGCCCATGAATAAAAAAAAAAAATAAAATAAAAAAAAAATTTAAAAAAAAAAAGGAAAAAAACTCCTGAAAAAAAGGAAAAAAACACTCCTATTCTTTTTTAATTCTCCTATCTCTGAGTTATCAATAAATAGAGTTAATATTACCCTCAATTTTTTTTGATAAAATAGATCTTTTCCTTTCGGCTTCAACTCCTCTTTCATTACAGCCTCTCTCACGCACAGGTAGGAGAGAAAGTGAAGATTGCCTAAAATTTTCATGTGGTTTTTGAATGCAAATAGTGGGGGGATGACCCGGAATCAGGCTGAGTTAATGTTTGATGGATCCACCCTGAGTGAGGGCACCCGGCGGCTCTGAAAGGCTTCAATTGGTGTATTAAGCCCTGGGAAAGGGTGTAATTTATCTCAGATCACAGGCTGTAAAATCACTCAGAATTCAAACTTGCTTTCAAACAGGGCCCTTTTTACTTGCCTATCAGCCAAATGATGGTTGTTTTGTTGTCCCCCCCCACTCTCCTCAAGCAGAGGGGGTGAAGTTTTTCTCTAATTACTAATACGTTTCACACACAAAAAAAATACAAATTCTGGTAAGTAATCTAATTACAAATTCAGATCTCATCTGATAAAAAGGACCACAAGAAGGAGATTTGTTTTTTTCTCCCCCAATATTTGTTTGAAATGAAATGTGCCTCAGAAATGACGTGGTTTGTTTTGATGCTTCCAAAGTGGAACTGCTGCGGTTTGATTTTTGAAGTGGAATTTGAAAAGAAATGGATTCAGAGAAAGTGAAAATGTTAAGTAATTCAAAACTAATCTAAACATTTCACCTTGATCAACTATATCAGCTGAATTCAGGTTTTAATAACTTAAAAGTTCTTAACAATTTTTATTAATTTTTTTCCCCTTTTGTACCAAAAATTCCCTATTGATTCTTATTTAATTTGACCCTTGTCAGGTTTCTGCTATTTTTGTACCCTCACCTGAAATAGAACAAATTCATTATTTTCCCACCTCTATCACAGATTAATGAGCTCATAAATGAATAAACTGCAGTAATTCCACAGACTGTCTCCCTTTCTTCTTTCAGCCAAATCTCACAAGTTCACCTGGTAATTATCTGTATTAAACCAGCTACATATTTTGTTTCTGTTGTACTAGAAAGATCTATTCCCAACTAAAATTTTCTAGAATTTCAAGCAGAGTTATCTGATATCCTGAAAACATTGAGTAGAAAACTCAAGGTCTGTTCCCTCTCCCTTGGTGCAATATTTGCACCACAAAAACTGCCAATTTTGCACTTGCACAGAGGACTCTGTCATGTCATTTCAAACCCTGATAGGAAAAGGAGATGATTTTATAAAGCAGCTTTATGTCATTGTTTCTCATCAGTTATATTTCCCTGCAATTTAATGTAATCAACAAAATTTGAAAACTTGCTTTCAATATTATGCAGCACCCTGTAATTTTTTACATAAACCTCCGTGGACCCAGGATAATTTCTGATATATCCCACCACTAACCTCCCTGGCTGGTCCTGATTGCTGGGGTGCAACACTTTGTTTGGTGTTTTTTAAGTCAATTTTAAATCCATTAAACTCAACTTTCCACTTATTCTGTGGCTCCACATCTCAGCATTAACCTCTTTTAGGAACCCCTGTCAAAGGATGTCTGAAAATGTAAGTATAGGATGTCTCTTGCCTTGCTTTGTCTATCCTGGCAGGAATAATAATGATAAAGGATAAAGTATATTCCAGTGTATCTCCCACACACAAGGACTTGCCCTCCCCACCTTCGCCTCCCCAAAATTAAATTTGCTTTCTCTAAGCAGTGCTTGGCCCAGCCTACTTTTCATTTGATTCCTTAAAATATTATCTAGGACACCCTCCACAGTTTATCCCAGTGATATATTCTTTCCCCATATGTCCCTGGACCACTTTTAAATAATTCCTTTATTAGATTTCACCTGCCTTCAAGGATCTGAAATTTCTAATAAAGTCTCCAATTTCCCTCTTTACTTCCTTTGGCTCTCTTGGATGTATTTTGTCTGATTCCGATGTCCCATCAATTTTTTTTTTTAAAGCCTCTAATCTTTTAATAGCCAATTTGAGTGATATCTGGATACTTTCTAGTTCCTCATTTTCGAGCTCTGAAATCTGGTGTCAGTTTTATTCAAACTGGGGGGGACAGGTGTACAGGAATTGGCTCAGATAATTTGGCTTTCTTTTGTTTCTCCACCTAATTATTTCTGAGAATGCTTTGAGTTTTTAATAATGCAACAATTACAGCCAACCTTAAGTACCTTTAAGATTCTTTGTAGAATAATTTTTCGTTTAAATTTGATTTTGTGTGCCCACAGCAGAGTTATGGTGTAAGAGTTAACCTTGCTGGGGTTAAAGCTCTGCCAGCACTTCCATCCTAAGCCAGTGCTGCCGTTGTAATTTAGCTGTGAAAACCAACCCGAGGCTAAAATAATGCTCTGAAAGTTCTCTCCAAAACCTCTTTGCTTGGGATCTTTTTAAGAGTTTGAAGTAAAAAGAATGAGGCTTTTTTTTAGGACATGCTTAATTTGAAAACAAAAATAACAATAATAATAATAATAAGGAATGGCTTGGTAAAGAACTTACCCAGACCTCTGGTGAGTAATGTGGACTCTATGTGTGTCTTTTTAAATGATTAACTGCAGTAGGAAATTATTAGAAACAAGAAATTGGCAGAAGGAATTTTTTTTTTCCAAAGCAAGTTTACTGATGATGCATTTAACAATTAATAAATAATTGAATAAACAAATAAATGGGTAAATAAATAAACAAACCAGCCTTTGTTAGACCGAAAAGCTCTTTCCAAGCCAATGAAATTCTTGTGAAAATCAAGAATACCCCCACAAGGTGCAGTAAAAAGATCTTGGCCTCTTCCTTTCCAAGGAAAATTTCATTCCCTGTGGGTGCATCTCCTGACACATGTGGCAATTTTTCCACCTTAGCCTTCTACTTTGAGATTTTTGAGAAGGTATTTACACTACAGTGACAAAAAAAAGTGAAACAGAAACAAAACAGGTTATGATTAACAAGTGATAGGAATAGACTCTTAACCTGGAAGAATTTTTTATTCCTAGAGACTTCCCTCCTTTTTGCTACTGACCTCGAAGAAGCCTTGGCTCATCCACCAGTGCCAGACAAGAAAGTCAGGGAAAGAAAGAAATCCCCTGCTTTATAGATATAAAATGTAAATCTATGCAGTTTATCTGTAGTCAAATACATATAAAGTGATGTCACTCTCTCCAAAAGTACTCAGAAAGCAGGAATTAAGAGGGGAGAGCTGCAAATTTCCCACATACTCAACATTTCAGGATGTTTGTAAGGTAAAGAGTGCCAAGGGGAATGAAGGTGATCCAGGACTGCTTCTGCTTTGGGAAATGCCTGTTGAGTGCTGGATTGGCCATGAAAATTACCCCAAATTAAGAAAGAGGTAAGGATCAGAGTTCACATTCAAAGGCATTGTCATTGCTTGGTCAATATTTGGTAAATAATAGTGTGACCTACACAAAGGACCTACAGGTCCTTTCAGTACCTGAAGGTCTGCAAAGAACGCTGGAGAGGGACCTTGGACAAGGGCTTGGAGGGACAGAATAAGTGGAAAATAGCTTCAAACTGACAAAGAGAAGGGTTAGATGGGATATTGGGAGAAATCCTCATAGTATAAGGATGGTGAGGCCCTGGCACAGGTTGGGCAGAGAAGCTGTGGCTGCCCCTGGATCCCTGGAAGTGTCCAAGGCCAGGTTAGACAGGGCTTGGAGCAACATGGGCTAGTGGAAGGTGTCCCTGTCGATGAAACAGGATGAGCTTTAAGGTCTTTTCTGAATAAACCCTGCTGTGATTCTGTGGTTTAATTCTGAAAATGTATAAGGTTATTTTATATATTGATTTCCACCCCAATCAGGCTCTTCACCTCCAGAAACTTACTGCAAGCAGAAGAGGCACAGAGCTGAAAACACACCCCCTTGCAGCATGAATGACTTCAGAATAAAATAGAATAAAGAATAAAGAATTATAAAGACAAACAAGCTTGGTTTTATTCATTATATATGTTGAGTTAGTTTATAAGAGTGAAAGCTTTTGGTTTATTTTTTTACCTGGGCAACTAAGGATTGTAATCATAAGGACATTCAGACACCCTGTGTTTTGCAAAATATATTGGATTTTACCATTTTGTTGCTCCAAGATTAGCTCCAACATGTTTCTGCTCCAAGAAGAAACACATCAAACATGTTTTCAGAGGAATTTCCAAGTAATAAGGTCTGTGCTCTTTAAAAAGTGACCCAGCTTGGTCCGTAGAGGTCACAGGCATCTGCCAACCTCCCCACCTAAATGATATAAATTTCCACACCAGAAAGTCTAAATAGTTGAAAGCAAATCTGTTGTTGCTGCAACACTGGAATATGTTGTTAATAGGTATGACAAAGCAGTAATAGCATCCCAGCCTTTTTTTTGTATTTCCACTTCAAACAGCAAATCCGACTGAATTTACCTAATACTTCAATAATCCAATTATAACACTTTACCAGCAGAAATCATCAGCACATAAGCCTCAGAGTCTGTTAAATTAGGGCTGTGTGGAGCTGCTCACCCAGGATGCTTTGCAGACTCTGATGAACAAGTTCCTCCAAAGATCATCAGGCTGCATTTAAGTGACCACACTGGTTCTAATTACAGAGCAGAAAATCATCGCTTTAAACACAGGGACACCAACCTGGTGAGAAATCCACGACAACCAAGGCAGTAGGGATAGGGGCAAAACACCAAGCAACATGGCAAAGCTCACAGTTCTCAAATCCAACCAGAACACAACCAAATTCTCAGCTTGTGACTTGGCAGAAACTCTACATTTCAGTGTCAACCCCAGAAATGGTTGATTTATCGATGCAAGTCCATTTCTAGTAAATAGTGTGTGTTCTAAACACAAATTGCTGATATTTTTCAATACTGGAGGATTTAGTGCCCATAAGTGTCATTTTATTCCTCCTTTCCCAGTCATATCACTTCCTTTTACTCCCTTCCACCATAAATCTGTGCCCAGCCATGGTGGTTGTTGCATATCGCTCTAACACCCTTCTCTTCCCTGCATGGAGTATTTATTTAATGGATCAGGGGAACTATCCTTCACACAGAATGAGATATTCTATTCACAGTTAGAACATTAATATGTCAGTAAAGTTACTTGCCTTCAAAGTAGGAGGAAATAAATCTCGAAGGCTTGGATTTGTACCGGGCTGTTAATGAGCGATGATGGGGCGATTCTTCAACAATTTCGTGGTCGAGTCAATTCCTTACATTTACACAAGAGTTTGAGTCCATATTTTAGTAATTTCAGCAGGCTGCCCAGAGAATTTGTTGACAATCCATCTCTGAAAGCGTTCAAGGCCAGGTTGGAGCAACCTGGGCTAGTGGAAGGTGTCCCTGCCCCATGGAACGAGATGGGCTTTAAGGTCCCTTCCAACCCAAACCACTCTGGTTCTACAAGTTTAAGACAACAAATAACTTTCTGGGTGTCAACTGTTCATAAAATGTACCCTGTTACTCAAGGAAGGCCTACAGCTCTGACATGAATAGAAAAAGCCTTGTGTCAGAGGTAGTTCCTAGCCCCTCAAAAAATAAAATTGAACCACAGATTAAATGTTACCCACAGAATGAACACTACTCTGCCTCCACAGACTGGCAGTTCTATTCACACCTGAGTTTCCTCAGAGGTTCAAGCCAATAGCTGAGCTGGGTCCACCTCTATTTTAGGTTTTTTTTAAAGAAATGTATGGTTAAATAGCAACTGTAATTAATAGTTTTTTGAAAGACAGATTATTGCTGTAATTCCTGCTGACATTCTGTATGCAGTATGTTTTTCTTTACTAATTAAACAGTGTGAACTGTTTTCTGAGGGTTAATACATTTCACCAAATTTCCAGTTTATAAATAAGACAAATTCAGAATATTTATTTGTAGTTACGTGACAATATAAGCCAGAGATGGGATAGAAGAGGTAAAGCGGATAAAAAGAAACACAGATTTTATCTACTCCATGTTTGGCAGTTGGCTATGGAAAATATAATCCAGCCATAAATCTATGAACCAACCCTGAATTTGTATTGCATTACTTTTAAAATAATTGCAGCATTTTCACATCCCCTAAAATGTGCCATAAATCCATAAAAATTATCCATATGTTATATGTCTAGGAATGAATTAATTACTTTTCACTGTACTGTAAAATACAGATAAAGAAACTCAACCCAGAAAGTTAAAAACGCCTTTAATAGATGCTTTTCCATATGCATAATAAGGACTTATTGCACTGAGGGATTATCTAAAAACTGAATTTATATGACAAACAGTTAAAACAGGAATTTAAACTGATGCTTCCATTTCTCGAAGAACCTTTTTGGGGTGCTCATATCTGGGAAGAGGTGTGAGTACCAGCTCCCTGTGCTGACAAACCTGACACAGGTTACACCCCCTGAAAGGCCCAAATCCAGTGGTCCTCATCTCCCAGTAGCACAGCTTTGATTAAGGACTGAAATGCAATTCAAATTCTATTTTAAAAATATTCTTCTGATTATTTAGGACAGGAGCAGGAAGAGCCTCATTGTAAGGTCCACACTCTCCTCTGCAGTGTCAGTGAAGAAGACAAGACTCCTGACAGGGATGAAAAGAAAGGAAAAAATATGAAGGAAAAAAAATATGAAGAAAAAAAATAGTTTCTTGTAGAATTATAGAATTATTGAGGTTGGAAAAGACCTTCAAGATCATCAAGGCCAACCACGGCCACTAAACCACGTTGCAAAGTGCCACTTCTTCCTTTTCTGAACATTTCCAGGGATGGTGACTCCATCACTTCCCCTGGTAGCCAGTAGCCCAAACTGTTTCAAACTCCTTCATTCTTTAAATATTAAGATATTGGTTATCCCTGTCCAGCAGAATTTCAAATTATGCAAAAATAAATAGATCAAAACTTTAAAAAAGCAAATACAAAACTGAGATGCAATTTTAAAGACCATTAGAACAAAAATCAGGTCTACGTGTTCCCCACAGCCCATCTGTTTAACCACATATCCCTCTAGTTAGCACTGCCCCATCCCTTGCCAGCTGACACTTTTGCTGTGCTAATTGTCATCGAAGGAGACCAAGTGGTGTGTGGGAAATCGACTCTGAGCAAGCCTGGCTTAAATCAGCTCATCATGCCAGGGTGGAGCCCCCCAAAGCCCAGCAGAGCTCAGGGAGGCAGGTCTAGGTGATCACTGAGCCTTAAAGGGCACAAAAAACGTTAGGGAGGGGAGAGCAGAGTGGTTAAAAGCCCTAAAGTTTAGATGCTGGATATCTGGAGGACAGCTGGAAAAGATTTAAGGAGTGTTTCAATCTCTCTCCAAGCAAGGGGTTGCCAGCAAAAAACAAATGTAAGTCTTTCTATATATATATATACATATATTTTTCGTGACAAAAGCTGATTCCCAGCTTGTGGATGTTTTTAATATTTAGACAGAACAACCCCACTCTGAAAAGACATTCAAGAAGTGTTATGGAAGGGGAAGACTGATACTTCAAAAAACAGGAGGGACACAGTAATGTGAAATCACAGCAGAGCAGTGAGAGATCCAAGACTAAGGGCCAATCCTCCTCCCCAGTCCTGAGGTTCTGTGTGCATCTTGGATACTGATGAAATTAAGGTTGTGTCCAGAGACAAACATTCCTAATTAATCCCTGAAAAGGGAAGAATAAAAAAAAAAGAAACAAGGCCAGGGTGAAACACAGAGGGTGTTGTCAATAGATTTGGAAACATGAAGAGTAACAAGGATGGTGTGAGGTGAAAATGTTGCAGTACTGGAAGTGAGAGACTGAAAACAAATAACACACAGGAACACACAGGCTGTGACAAACAACTCAAGGAAAAGCCCAACATCCAGAAGAAGGTACAAGCTTTTAGTGGATAACCCTGCTTGGGAAGAGATTTTAACCAGGCATGAAGAGCACACAGTGTGAAGAAATAGGATAAGCAGCATCAGTGCCTTGGAGAAATTATTCCAAAGAGCCAATGGACAGCACAAGAGCAAAGAAACGAACCAGTGATGTGTGACAGTTGTTAATTCTGGGCTGAGTATCTACACCTATAAAGGGCTGGACATAGGCAAGGCCAAACTCATCAAGTGGTGTGATTTGGGCTGCCAGAAGCTACCAGACCTTCATATGGGTTTAGGATTGCACAAAAAAAAGGCCAGTGTTAAGACTGAGACCTCCAGTTACATCTTAGGTGAGTGTCTGGCCTCATGAAAGAAGTTTTACTACAGATTTATATCTATATTATGTCTATATACCTATATATTTTATATCAGATTTATATCTAAATTGAGATTTTAGAGACCGCTGCTGGCACGGGCACAGCACGCAAAGGTGACAGCCCAAAATTCTTGCACACAGAACCCAGGACTTCAAAGCACTTAGAGCAGAAACTGCATTTGTGGGGAAAAAAAAAAACCCCAGCACCTGAGTGAGAACACCTAAAGGCTTCACAAGTACTTTTAACCTGACGTATTTCATCTCTGTTATTGCTTTCACCGGTACAGAAGCTCTTGCAAGATGCTCTGTGGGCAGATCCTGACATCACCGTATAAATAAATCTGTGATTTTTCTCTATCTAGAGACCATTTTCCTTAATGGTGTGTTTGAACAGTGCCAAGCATAACTGAGGTCTCCTTGCTTGGGACCTTTAGGGATTTTTTTCAGCACAAAGGAACACAAACAAGGAGCTAATAGCAATCTATCACACCTAAAATCCAGCCAGCAATCGCTCTGTGGTGCAGCCCTGCCTTTTATGTGGTTTGTTAAATGTCTTGCACAGTGTGTGGGTGTTGCATAAGTAATAAATAATAATAACTAATATTTGTAATGCTTATAACAGTGATTAAACCACTAACATGCTGACTAATACTGTCTCATTGGCTGCCCACACCGTCTGCAATCTATCTGCATTCAGCTGGGCTCTTTTTAAACCCGCTCTCTTCTCATCTGAAAGAGGGCAGGGTTAGATTAGAGATCAGGAAAAAATCCTTCCCTGTGAGGGTGGGCAGGCCCTGGCATTGGTTGGGCAGAGAAGCTGTGGCTGCCCCTGGATCCCTGGAAGTGTCCAAGGCCAGGTTGGATGGGGCTTGGAGCAACCTGAGCTGGTGGAAGGTGTCCCTGTCCTTGGCAGGGGTTTGGAAAGTGATAAGATTTAAGTTCCTTTACAAGACAAAGCGTTCTAGAATTTTATTATTCTATGATGGTTTTTACACCAGAAGCTGATAGCCCAAGTGTAACAGAGAAGAGTCACTCCTACAGCAAGGCATTAACACAAATAAAAAGTGAATAATATAAATAATATAAATAACAATCTCCATATGGACCTGGATAGTTTGCAACTGGAATTGTTTCACAACCAACCTCTTGTGCTGCCTTCATCTTCTCCTTCAGAGACATACCACTGAGTCAAATGCATGTTTCACCTTAGAAAGGAAAGAGCCAGCCCAGGGATGGTCATGTAGGATTATGCTATGTCTAACACATTTGTGCCCATACCTGATCCTGTTTCATGTGTCTGCTTTTTCCCAAGGAGTTGGGGAAACTGCTCCTCTCTTCTTGAGCTGCTCTGGCTGGAGGGTAAAGCAGGTGGGCTTCTGGATGTGGACTCGCCGAAAGCAAAGCAGATTGAGAGGAGAAGCAGACAGGGAATTGAGGTGCAACAGGAAATTATTTATATCCGCACAAGCATGAGGAAAAGTCAAGAGGTTTCCCTCTTGCTCAACAGTTTTGATCATCAGAAAAGTGCAGGTGAGGTGGAGGGGCTGACCTTTGACTCCTGAATCACCGACAGCTCCTAAAGAATCTGCCAAACTGCTGCAAATGCAAGTTCTACAGCGCTGTTCTCTGTGAGACTGGAAAGGAAAGATAAACCATGATGAGATTTGACACCTCCCTTTATCGCGGGTGGAACCAGGCCCCACATTTCAGTCCTAATGCTTTGGGACATTTAAAATCCACATGTGAGCCTTGGCTCCCTCCCTGCTGCTTGCATGATAAAGTGACACTGTGAATCAGTCTATCTCATCAAATTCATGATTTCAGAAGTTCCTCCAAACAGGGCTGCAGCATCACGCTAACTTTTCAATACCTCCATGTCAATACATGCCAGTTGCTTAGGGTTATTTTTTTTTTTTTTCCTGTTGGGAAGAAGGTCAAAACGGCAGTGCAAGCATATTAAGGGGGGAAAAAAATGCATTCAAGTAACATTACTTGTTTCTGGAGTCAAGATGCCAGTCCGTCTTTAAATCACCCAGTTGAGTATTCAATTCACAAATACAATGAGGGTACTTCGAAATTTTAACTGTCATATCCTGTTATGTGGCCTGATGTTAAGTTGCATTATGCTAGCAGGGAATGGGATGGGACAGACCATAATTCACTGCATTATAAACAGCATAACAGAACTTGACAACTGGAATTTAAAAGGAGGAAATTCTTTAAGCGTAGGATCATATTGTATATTCCGATGCATTCATAAACCCAGCAGCGAAAGATCCGAGCAGAAAAACCCGATCGTGGACTTATTGCCAAGAAACAAATGTTGTCCCGTTTGTGGGGAGTGCAAATAATTTGGGGGGTGGTTTCCTCTAGGTTTAAATTTCCTCACTGCACAGCTGCCGCTTCCCTTTCTGTGCCGCTCGGGGAGATTGGTGGTGGCATCCTCAGAAAACTTTCATACCTAAGCCTCAGAGCAGCACTCACTTTTATGGGAGATGTTTTGTTTGCTCTCCTGGGCTAAAATAAAGAATGAAGTAACACATTTCTTCTGCATGAATATGCTAACAGCCATAAATCTGCTCCCTGGCATTACTGTAGAACAAACCATAGTAAATGTTTAAAATTGTGCTCCTAAAATAAGCCCTGACTGAGCTTTGATGTCACTTTATTTAATTCACATTGGCATTGCATACACAGCTCAGTTTACCAGAGAGGATTCATTCTTTACTGGAGCATAATTACATTATCAGATATTCAGTAGAGGCCATAAACCACAAAATGGAAATTAGACTGTCAATGGCCATTTTATACAACAAGGATTATTGTATTTTAACGTTTGTGTTGTCAACCACTGTGCTGGCAATCTAGCATGTGGACCCCAATTTTCAACATCACTCTAACCTGAATAAAATTTAAATATATGAACACCAAATTGAACAATCAATAACAATCTTCTAAGCTATATAAGCTCCTGACTGGCAGCAAACTAAGCAATGGCACAGAGGCAAATCAATCAGGAAGCTCTGTTTTCTTTCCTCGTCCTGTGCATTTCAGGCTGAGGGAAAAACTTATTTTGGGGCATCGTTTACTGATCTTCAATATATAATTTTTTTTTTTTTTTAAAGTGAGCTACAGCTTTCTCTTCGCTGCCCACTCAGATTTGTAAATGGAATTTATTGCACGCAGTGTCCTCTTATAGATTAAATTAATGTTATTGTAAAGAGGTTTAATGCTCAAAGATATTTATGACTCATGCTGAGAAAGAAGCTGTACTCAGTTATGATGATTAATATAATTTTCCCAAGTTCTCACAGATGAAATTGCTCCATGTGCATATTTTGAGGACAAAACAGATAACCATAATTCTAAGAAAAGGCAGCCACGATTGTGTTATTGATGCATCATCTGGAATTAGCAAGTTGCTTGTGGAGCAGAGGAAATGTTTTTTTGTTGGATTTAAGTTCTGCTTGGTGGGCAACGGGAGAATCAACACCCACATCATCCTAACCTGTGTTTGTCTTTTTGATCTCAGCATAACAGAAGTCAGTGCTTATAAAGAGTTAGTTTTTATGGCCAACCACTAATAAGACAGGCTGTGATTTAAAACTTCTATCCTCTGTCCAGGATCAAAACAGAACGAGAGAGGATTTGACAACTTATCAAGAAACTGAAGATTTACTGACTCCTCAGGCACAGGGGTTTGAAAACTGGACAATCTCTACGTTGTTGCGGCTAAAACCTAAAAATTGGATCACACATGTCTGATTAGAAGAGCTCCCCAACAGTTTTGCAAGGTCAGGGAGATTAAACTAAGCATTCCTCAAGGTGAGAAAGATGTTGACCTGTTGGAGAGAGTCCAGAGGAGGCCACGGAGCTGCTCCCAGGGCTGGAGCCCCTCTGGAGCCAGGCTGGGAGAGCTGGGGGGTTCATCTGGAAAAGAGAAGGATCCAGGGACACCTGAGAGCCCCTGGCAGGGCCTAAAGGGGCTCCAGGAGAGCTGGAGAGGGACTGGGGACAAGGCATGGAGAGACAGGACACAGGGAATGGCTTCCCACTGCCAGAGGGCAGGGACAGATGGGAGATTGGGAAGGAATTGCTGGCTGGGAGGGTGGGCAGGCCCTGGCACAGGTTGGGCAGAGAAGCTGTGGCTGCCCCTGGATCCCTGGAAGTGTCCAAGGCCAGGTTGGACGGGGCTTGGAGCAACCTGGGCTAGTGGAAGGTGTCCCTGCACATGGCAGGGGGTGGGACTGGATGGGCTTTAAGATCCCTTCCCTCCCAATCCATTCTGGGATTCTATGGATCGCTCTATGGAGTTGAAACAATTTTGTAATTTAAGTTTGATGATTATCTGTGACTGGAGACCATAAATGCTACAAATAGTAGTGATTTGATACGCCTTCTGCCCAAACCAAAAACTCCCTAACCTGGGTCAAAGAGGGCAGAATTTGGTCAGAAAGTTCAATAAAAGATGTACAGCCAGATAGAGACTTAT
>NW_020956088.1:127209-136560 GCF_003031625.1 Empidonax traillii
TTGAAACAATTTTGTAATTTAAGTTTGATGATTATCTGTGACTGGAGACCATAAATGCTACAAATAGTAGTGATTTGATACGCCTTCTGCCCAAACCAAAAACTCCCTAACCTGGGTCAAAGAGGGCAGAATTTGGTCAGAAAGTTCAATAAAAGATGTACAGCCAGATAGAGACTTATAAAATCAACACCAGACAATGATGGGATTGATGCATATTTTAAAATAACCTTAAAAACTGCCAGAAATTTTATTTTTCTCTTTAAGTAAAATTTAATAGTGTAACCAACTTTGAAATAAGCACATTTTTCCGTCACTTTATCCTATTTTTGGCCCCCTGCTTCAGTTTCCAGAGTCCTTTTGAAAACCACACGCTCCAAGTTCATTGGTTTAATCTGGTTGTGGGGATCAGCTACTTCTACCTGCCTATGAAACAATTACATATGAAATATTGATTTTTCATTTATGTGGGGGATGTCTCCATTAATGTATTTTGTGCTACTTCAGGCTCCTGGAGCACAGTAACTCTGGAGAGATGCAGGGAATTTTAATCAGCTTTAAAGTTGCAAATATTATTTAAAATTGTTTAACATCTGAAGTCAATATGAAGATCTTATATATATTAAAAAAGGCATAAAAAGGTACTTAAAGGAAACAGCAATGTCATTGTACTAAAGTATATATGTTATGATACCTACAGATATTCCTTTCAATTTCTAGTTAGTTAAAATGAGAATATATTAGGCTTTACACATTCTCTTTCTGAATTCAGCTTGTCTGAGAGCTGATGTGAATTTGGGATGCTCGTGCTTATTCATCCCCCTAAATGTAAGAGTGAACTCATTAGTGGTACAGATGTTAAGAACAGTAAACACAATTTTCTACAACCATATCAAGTAATACAAATATCAGTTTTTAAATAAGCAGCTTCAGGATTCCAAAAAATTCTCAAACTCCCAAATCAGGCTGAAAGGGGAAGTGTAGAATTACAAACCAGGTAGAAAGCAGTTCTCAGAAAGCAGGGAGACAATGTGGTATAAAGGTTATTATTATTTGTAGCCAATATAGGTACTTAAACTTGTTGGTTCCTGCTGGGAACCAGGTGATGTGTCCATACACCCACTGAGCTTCTGGAGAAGTTTTGATCCCCATGGGATCTCTGATATTTCACTACCAGAGAAGTCCCACCCTTAGTAACAAAAATTTACAAGATTTAAAAAAAAAAAATAAAAATTATATAATCAGGATTTTTGAAGGAGAGAAGACCCCAAATCCAATCCATTCAACCCAAAAAGTTAACTGTTCTGCTCCCCTACTGCTTGCCAAACCCCTTCAAACACCAAAAATGAACTCTGTCATGCTGGGGTTTATTCACACTAGATGATGTTTGCAAAGGACGAAAATGTATTTTTTTAAGGGTTCTGTTTAAAACAGGTTGAATTTCTCCAAAAGGAGAAAAATTGAAAAGAAAAAAAAAAAAAAAAGGAGAGGGAAATTGGAACAATGCACATTCTTCCAAGACCTGATTGCTCTAGAAATCCATGCAACATATAAAATTCTGAAGGATCTATACTTTGCATCCACCATTTTCCTCAAGAAAACTGATTGATTTACAGTTAGAGAAGATGTTAATCCCGAAAATTTTTTAAAAAATTGCCAGAAATCTGTCTTCACTCCACGGTTTATTCCAGTTTCCATCCTCCTCCCTCTTTACATAGCTCTTGTCAGCAATCATTATGAGTGAACAACACAAAGGCTTAAAGACATACCCTCTGGTTAAAAATTAAAAAAAAAAATAAATTAAAAAAAACCCCAAACAACACAGCTTTCAAGTGTGAACAGGATTAATCACACATAATAATTATACAAAGTGATAACACTTATTATAAGATCACATAAACACCGTTAAACCAGCAGTGGCAGCAACCTTTGGGAGGCAAAAATAAAGCCACCAAAAATAATACAAATCAAAGTTTCTCTGGGGAAGATTTTGGGGCTGAGGCTTCTCTGGAAGCCTTAATGAAACTAATTTGAAGATTTTTTCAAAGCAAATGACAGTCACAGCTGATTTATACGTTCTATATGTCTGCAAAACGCGGCTTAAAACCCACAGACAAAATAGGGGTGGGGAAAAAATTTACTGGTGCCCAGCCTCTCATCCTTCAGGAATCCTCACCGAGTCACAAACCGCATCTCTAAGCTTGTTTTCTAGATCGTCAACGTAATTAGCCAACAATTCACACCCTCCCTTCACAACCTTAGCAATTCTTTGTCGAGCTTTCATGCGCTTCTAAACCCGGCCTCTCAAAGGCTTTTTGAATTTAGTTTTTCCTTCCTGCATCAGCTGCGGCTTCAAACGTATCGGCCTTTTCCTCCCAGTTTTGCTTTGTGTTTTTTTGTTTGTTTGTTTGTTTGTTTTTGTTTTTGTTTTAAGAAACTCCCTCTGCCGAAAGTTTTGTTTTGATCTCGTGTTATCACTCCTTTTTATATTTCCCACAAAGTGTCTGAGGAATAGTTTCTAACCAATTCTTCATGGACAGCCACAGGCTTTGTGAGTTCTGGTGCCAAGAAGATTTTTTTTATTTTTACTCCAGGTCACCAGCACAGAGGCAGAATATGACCCATCGTGGGACCTTTTTGGACCGTTCCAGGTCAATCAACATTAGAATTATTCCAAAGGTCCATGGGCAGCTGTGGAGGGGATCATGATCTAACTGGCAAGGTGGTGATCAAAGGTTGGACTCGATGATCTTGGAGATCTTTTCCAACCTAAACGATTCTTTGGTTCTGTAAAGATGGAAGTCAGGCAGAAGGGGACAGTGGGGGAAGATGCAGAGCAAAGTATAACATACAGAAGGTTAAAGAGGATGGAATATAGCAAATGTTTCCATACAGGTGGTTAAAAAGACAAAACAACTTGAAATTTTTGAATTTCTAAATGAGCAAATCCATAAGATTGTTAAGCATTACTGGGAATTCAGACTAAGGGTATATCAATGAGTATAGGAAAATGCTGAGACCAAAGACTATATATATATAATAAAATAAAAGCTAAATAATTAGGGATCATAGAGAATCCTGCAGGTCATGACCAGAATGGGTTGTGGCCAATACTCTCAGCATCACAGTCATGATCCTGAACTGCCCAACATCACAAGAGGTGGAAGGGGTGTTGGTGCAAAGGGCTGAGCTGATGAGAGAACTTCTGATGTGAAACAGCAAACAAATCGTAGAAATTCTCAGGGAAACCTTCACTTGGACCAAAAAAAAACCAAAACCAAACAAACAGAAATAAAAGTTCACCTGTCCATTGCTAAATGTGTGTGTATAATTATAGCACTAAAATGAAGTGGGTTTATTCTTCATGGTAATTAACAGCACATAAGCAGCCACTGTCCGAAAAATAACTGCAAACATAAGAAAGGAACAGCTTGCTCATGGATTTTTTTTCCCCCTCCTCTTTCAAACAAGTGACATTCTGCTGTTGGCCTGTTGTCCAAGAGATTGTTTGGGATCATTAAATATATAAGGGGCTCAGATATCTATATTTTACCTTTCTGTCAAATATTTACATGTCATACACAGGACCTCGCCAGGGAGTTGTTGTGATTAGTTGCCAAGAAGCATCAAGAATCAAATGGGATTGTTAGTGTTTAAGGGTTTTCCTGTTTATTTCTACAAACATTCAGGATAAACACTGTCAGGCCAAAGTAAACTATAGAGTACACATTTTTTTTTTCCCCCCCAAACTAATACCTTAGAAAAGCTTAGGACGGCTGAAAACTGCATTTCAACCAATTCATTCTGGTGACTGGTACCATGTGTGAGGACTCAAGGGTATTTCATAACCCAGAGCCTCTGTTAATTCCTTAAAATGATCACTAAAAAGCCAGCCTTGGTTTAGACCTAAAAGCTGATGGAGATCCTCCTAAACACATCCAAAACTGTGGCCAGCATTTGGAACTGATCAAAGCAAGTAAAATTGATATGGGATATAGTTTTCAGTAACACAACCTCAAATTCAGCTTAGATTGAAGGAAAAACCACCAGCCCAGCAACACATATGAGCAGTATCATAAAATCTGAGCCACCACGCCAGGGACTGAATTTTGAGTGACATTCCCAAGATTTTCATTAAAGTATCCATTTGTTTCAGTCATTTGAGAACTATTTAGTCACTTAACTCTCCCTGCTGAAGCTTTTTCAGATGCCAATTGACGGAGAAAATTCATTCCAACTAGAGATAAATCCCTATTTTCATTGCCAAGAGTTTTCCTGCCACAGACAATTATCAGTCTAGCAGGGACTTTTTCTTTCTTCTTGAAATTTAGCTCCTTCTAAGAAAGCTATGTTAAATTAAGGATTTCATTAAAGTGACAATCTGGTAAGTCTACCTTTGGGCTTTGTTTCTTCTAAGGCAAAGTTAAGGAACATATGAAATGGAAGATGCATTCATATACAGAGATCAGTGAAGAATTTGGCCTTCAATTCAGTAGCTGGAATGTTAAAACAGGGGAAAAATAAGAAAATACCATTTTGGTCCAACAAGTACTTATTTTCTTAATTTTGGGTGTGTTTTTTGGCTTGGTTTGGTTTGTGGTTTTGTTTTTTTTTAAAAAGTATTCAAAATTATAGCATTTATTTAAAAATGGATCATACACAATCAACTGTAAAATTAATTATCATAGAACCCTGGAATGGTTGGGATTGGAATGGTTTCCTCTGAAATAAATGACAAAAACAAGGGCAGAGCAGAATGAGAAAGTTCGTAACTATAAACACTTAAAATTGAGAAGAATTGAGCAGAATAAGGAGAGTGGATCAAAACTGCTCAGAATTAGGTCTAAATGAGGCAGAATTAGGTTTGCTTTCAGGAAATCATCATGTTTTCAAAGAACAAGATAGTCCAAGAAAAGAACAGAGACATGGTATTGAAAAAGAGGAATATTGCAATAGTCTAATAAGGACAGGTAGAAGCTTTGTCTAATAACATATTTAATGCAATATATGAGGACTAATTGAAGTGTTGTATAAAAGTAAGGCTAAAAAACTGCAAGGAGGAATTTGAAAACAAGGTTTTGCTCCATAAAAACTTACGTAGAGGAACAGCCCATCTCCATATGGCTGGGCAGCTTATCCTTAAGTGGACCTAAGGGGGTTCCTGAGGTGTATTTGCTTTTTCAAGATGTTTATGGTACAATGAAGGGCTTCAGCCTTTGTGACCTGTGCTTTGCATTTCAATTATTACGTATCAGAAAAATAATTTTGATATGACTGCGTTTGTGTTGATGTTTATACTAAAAAAAAAAAAGGGCTAGAATTCAATTTGGGATTTTTGCCCCACTGGCATCAGGCCATTATTGCATTTCAAGGAGGAAGACGTGGGAGGGTGTTATTTTGCTTGTTAATTGCTGATTTGTTAATTGTATGAAAAAAAAAAAAAAAGTCCCTCAAACCCTAATTCTGACAAGTTCGGATTCATCCATTTGTTGCCTTAGAAAGGTGTTCTTCAAGAAGCAAAAGCAATGAACTGCTGTTTAAGGTGTTGCCAAAAGAAATCTTTACAGGCCAATGTGAGGGAAAACCTCATTTTGACATCAATGGTCTCCACATTCCACAAAATGAATCAGCATCACCACAGGACCCACAGCCTGTGTCCAAACTCCATCCAGGAAAGGCCCCATCCTGTGTTCTGCACTCTTTAAGAATCATAATTAATAAAAAACAAAAAAAAATCATTTTTCTACATTTTTCACATAGTAGAGGAAAATGGATTAGAAATGTGAGGGAAAAAAAAAAAAAAAAAAAAACCTGCGGACGATTAAGATTTAAAGCAAAAATAGGGTTCAGTCCTAAATCCCTGGTGTGCCTGGAAATCCCACTGCACTTTTCCCATCTTGGTGCTTAATAATTAGTCATTAACTCCTGTCCTGCACTGAGCAGAACACACTCATCTACCACTTACTTGACAAGATTGGGCTGGTGTTGATTATTTTAACAGACTAATTTAATTCAGGTTTCTGTGGTTTCTCTAGGAATTTGCCAAGCAGAAATTCATCAGATTCCATATAAATCTATGTCAGGGGGAACTTTAATGGAAATGACTCCATTAAGAATTCAGGATTGGGCCCTTAATAGCTGCTATAATTTATCATCTTTTTAATATGGAGAAATCAGGAACATGAAATATTCTAAAGACATAAAAGTAATAACCCAATCATTTAATATGAAAGAATAACTAGACAATACTGCCCTGAAGAACTATAGATAGCCTGACAGAAAGGCACTGATTATAAAAGCCAGAAAAGCATCACTATTAATTCTGGGGAAATACTGTATTCCTGGAAAAAAATACCAGTGGAAATCAAGAAAACCAATTCTTTCTTCCTCATCATCTGCATTTTTCTGGCTGCCTTCAGACATGGCTTTGGTGGCATTACTGGGGACAGAAATCATCACCCTGGCCCAGAGCGTGGCAGGGAGAGGGAATTTCCTGACCAAGAGTAAAAGGAGCTGAATTCCTTGGGAAAAATTGCAATTTTGTTGGGTTATGAGAAAGAAAACATGCATAAATTTGCAGTAGGTGACTATTAGCTGCACTTTCCTCTTTAGCCATTATAACTCCCTAAAAACATGTTTTCAAGGTGACATAACCCAAATAACAACTCCAAATGAAAGCAGAAACGTATGAAAAGGAGAGGTTGTCATTTTAGGCATAATATTAAAACTAAATATAAATAATAATAATAAAGGAAACAGTTTGGTTTACAGTTTTACTTTCCCATTACACCACTTGCAGTGAGAGACACCAAAATCACTTTGAAAAGGAGATATTAATGCTCATATCCTGCTTTTATCCAGAGGGAAGCTGAGGCACAGAAATTTGCCTGCACTGCTCCTAGAGGCAGAGCCACGCTGGAAGATGAACATTCCAGTAAGCTGGAATTCAGATTGTCCACCAAAATTGGGTTGGTCGAAGGCACAGGAATGTGCTGCAAGTGTGGGAGTACCCCAAATCACTGCTGGTCACTCCAGCTTCGTAATTTAACCTCAGCTTTATTTCTTCTAACTGGTGGTTGCTGATTCCCAAGAAATCACAGAGAGCTGATCCTAAAAGGTTGTGGATTTCTACCCCTCCTCTTATTCCTGAGGTTTCTCAATTGCCTTGAAAGGCAGCACGAAGACAAAAATCCCTGCCCAGCTGCTGTCAGAGGTTGAGAAACTCAGGATTCCAAACACCTCCAGGTTTCCATTCATAAAGTGGGACCTGGACATGCACAAACCCTTTGGGATCTGGCCTTAAGTATCATCAAATATTAAAAAAAAAAAAAGGTGACTTTTGCTAGTGGTTGTTTACAAAGGGGAAGGTCCATTCCACTATGTAGTGATAAAGGAAAAAGGCTTCAAGTTAAATATGTTTAAAGGCCACAACAATTTCTTAAAACACAGCACAGAACAGAAAGAAAACGTCCTTTTTGTTGTTTTTTTTTTTTTTCCTATAACAAGAAATTACTATTTGCCTTTTTCAGCATTACATGAGCTGTGATAAATTCATCTTTAGGTGCCAAAGAAAGAGAGAAAGCTCTCACCCACTGAAATGTGTGTGAGCTTCATGCCCACTGCTGCAGGGGCAGGATGCAAACCCCTGTCTGTGACTGCCAAGGCAAATGGTTGTGTGGCTCTGGAGATGCTTTACTGAACTCCAGCAATACCACTTAACAATTTAGTTAACTGATAAAACTAAAAGATGCTGCTAATTCCCATTTGTAATACACTACATTGCCTGCAAGTAATTTAAACAATGAACAAGCCAGGGTAGGAGCTGTTACCTCTGGCTAGTTGAGCAAAATACCTTATTTGCCATCTCTTCATAAGCACAGATTAGCTCCTAAAATACATTTTGCAAGTGGACAGCCCATAGAGCCTCAAAACAGTTAAATCCTGCAGAGATTTCACCAGCTGAACTTGCCAAGTTTGCCATTTTCTGATAAAATATATTTATACATAGGCAAAACTTTAAGTTTCAAGCTGCAGGTTGTTCTTTTTCCTTTTTGGTTTTTCTTCTGAAGCTTAAAAGTTTCTTTTGGGTTAAGGTATTTCCAAGGGTACAATGAAAGTACAACCTTGAAACAACAACAACAACAAAAAAAAGCCAAGGAATGGGATATGCTCTGGTTGCTTCCTACAGTGCTAAAAAAAAATTAGCTCAAATCCCAAGATCCATCCTCAGGAGCTTAATTGCTTCCAAGAAGAGGAATCTTGTCAAATGCAGTCCAAACAAACATAATCAGCAGCTTTCAAAGCCTGTTTGACATTGAGGAGGCAGCGAAAACAACACAAGGAACCAAAGAAACACACATCGATGGTCTGTCAAATTTTTTTTGTCAGACATGATGCCATTATCAAGGCACATCAGGATGAAATAAAGTGACCTGGCTGACCACAGGCTTACAAATGTCTTGGGAAGGAAGGGAAAACGGTGAATCAAAAGGTAGCTTTGTTGAATGTCCCCCCAGGCCTTCTTATTGACAGGGATGACAATGGTCCCAGGATGCACCATTATCTATGACCAGCAAGCAGACATCAAATGCTACCGAGCTGTCTCTGTCAGAATAGAAAATGCTGCTCAAAATACACAGGGCTTGTTACATTTTGTTCAGCAAAGGTTTGTCAAAAGCCAGGGTCACTCTGTGTGTGCACTGCCCTGAAGGGTAATTTTAAAAGGCAGGAGCGATGCACTTGATTCTTCACTGTTTCTCCTGGAAGGAGACTCGGAGTCTGTGGATGACCAAAATGTTTTGAAAATCAAAGAGTGACTCAGAAAATAATAAAGGAAAACAAAGCTAATAGATGCTCGCTGGGGCTGTGCTGTTAGAAGGCAAAGCACTTTTCAAAATAAACAGGTTAGGGAATTATTCCCATATTTAGATGTTTTTTCACTAAAAATTCAGTGGGTTTCTAATACATTGGAGTGGGTGCTACCGTAAAGGCATGACTCAAATGGTAGTGGATAAGTAGAATGTCTTTCAAGTATCTGTGTTGCACCATTATGCAGTTAATTGCAGGAAAAATATTTATACTGGCGAGAAAAGAATTGTTAATATGGTACCCTTTGGAAAGAAGAGAGAGAGGCTGGATATACAAACTCCAACCTCAGCAATGTTTGGGTAAACTTTGCTTTTCTCTGAACATCTGCTGAGCAGCACACACTGAGGGCCCGGAGTCCAAATGCACCCCACTAATTGACACAGAAATCTTTGTTTGAGAACTGTGTGGTAAAAAACAAAAAAACAAAAAAACCCAAAAAAAAAAAAAAAAAAAAAAAAAAAAAAAAAAAAAAAAAAAAAAAAAAAA
>NW_020956088.1:138995-155386 GCF_003031625.1 Empidonax traillii
TTTTTTTTTTTTTTTTTTTTTTTTTTTTTTTTTTTTTTTTTGCCATCAGCAAGAAATCTGAGCAGTACCTGTGATTCTACAATATTTGTCTGGCCCTGCAATAACCCTTCTAATTCACGAGCAACAGGGGGTTTATAATTAATGACAGCGAGGTTCTTGCTCTAAGGACAGACACCAAGCAAACGAGGGTGATTGCAGATGTTGAAGAGCAAATGTGAAAGGAAAGGGATGAGCACTAAAAAAAAGAAGAAGAAGAAAAAAAAAAGGGAGCTGGGGAGTATTGATTCAGTGTGACTGATGTGAATGAGTTAAATGATTGACTATGAAGTGTGAATTCAAATTTACTGTGAATGGAATTTACTGTGAGTGGAGCAGAGTATGCATGACCATGACTGAGTGTGACTAGGTATCATTAGGAAGAACTAAGGGAATATGAGTGGAAAGCACTGATTATCTCCCCCTGTAATCTATAAATAAACAGTACTGCAGGAAGTTTTGAAAAATGTATTTAATAAGGGATTTCCACTGCCTGAATAAACTTGCTGAGGCCAGACAGGCTGATCTGGGGGAAAATGTATCATTTTACTCAAAGGTCTGTCAGGGAATAAATATGTGAGCTCGTATCTGACAGGAACAAAACAGGCCTGAATTTACAGCAAAATGGATCCCCTGGAATTAAAATAAAGGTATTCCCAATTGTCAGTAAACAAATTTGCTAACTCATAGGATACCAATTATGCTCTCGTGGATATTTTCCTAACACACAGAAATATGAATATTCAGGGCCTGAATTCAGAAATATGAATATTCAGGGCCTGCAAATTTGGGCAGGCTGAGTCACCAAATAATTAATTTCCATCAAATAGATATTTGGTGCCCTTGTGCACAGTATCAGAACTGAGCCTGGTGTTGCCCCAGTTTAGTTCAAGGAGGGCAAAGTTTCCATCCCAGGTTCTCAGACCCCACATCTAAAAAAGTGCCTCAGTGTCTTCTCAGTTTCTGCCCTTTCTCCACAAATATCTCTGCTCACTTCACCAAATTTTGGCACAAACCAGACCAACAGAGTCTTTGTCACCGAAGGCCTGTGCAAATAAATGCAATGACTAAATCTTAAGAGTCCAGTCTAACTAACATGACTTCTATAATTTAATTCAGGTTTTCGCTTTACTTGAGTAATTTCTTTCCCCCTAAATCTTCTACATTCATGACCAACCAAACAATCATCAAAATTTATGGGTTTTTTTTTGTGTCAGCCTCTACTTCCACTGAAGAAGAGAAGATGAAATTTAGATGTTACTATTTTAATTCTATTGTTTGCCCAGCTCCAAAATGAGTAAATTATTCCTGTTTGGATCTTTTTGAGCACCAAGAAACACCTCAAAAATGTTGGCACTGTCACCTTACAATAGTTTCAGTTTGCAAAATCTGCAATATAACTAAAAAAAAAAATTATAAAAAAGAAAAGTTATGGAATGTACCCTAATCCATTAAATCAAAGCAAATATATTTCTTGAGATCACGAAACCCCTTTCTTCCATCTTGCAAAGTCTTCTTATGAGCCAGGTCAAAGCCAGGTTGTCTGCACAGCCTGAACAACCCTCCCTAGATGTGCTTCCCCCAAGCAGGACAGAAAACCATTGACAGGAACCAGTGGGGGATTTACACCACTTGTGGCAAAGCTGCACGTGTTCTGTCGATAAACGGAAGATTTAATTCTTCTGGAGAGCAATTCAGGCATTTTAAAGGATTTCCTAATGAGGAAAAATTCATTAATGAGATACGGCACGAAAAAAAAAAAAAAAACAAACACCTTTTTCACTTGGAATTACAGGCATGCAGAGTAAGTAAATTCCAGAATTTTTCACGGCATTATATATGATGGAAGTGGGGAAGAATGAGATCATTAAGGCTTTGCATTCTTTTGCCAGCTCAAGATGAAAACCTGTTTATAGCAGCTGTGCTGAGTTACCTTTATTGTTGCCTGGTATTAGAGACAATCACAATCAACATCCTTAATTCTGCTAATGAATAGACGTCCTCACTTTTCACTTTTCTACAGGGGCACCATTTCTGGAATCCCTTGGATTTGATGCAATCACAAAACCACTGCAAACAGATGCAAAGACTCAGAAGTCTCTTAATCTCCACCTACCTCCTGAACCTTCCAAAAGCTCAGAAGATTTGTGTGAAGCGAAGTCCAGCACCACATGCTCCAAAGTTTACTGTGATTAATCAAATCATAGGATGGTTTGGATTGCAAGGGACCTTGCTGATCATCTAACTCCAACTCCCCAAAACACATTCCCACTCCTAGTTATACCCTGGGAAAATAGAGGATCTGCATGATTTTTTCCCTGTTTTTTTTTTCCTACTCTCAACAAAATTTCTTATTTCTGTTTCTCTAAACAAATCTTTGCCAGTTCTACAGCTCACGGAAAGGTGTTAAGTGGACAATTAGCACCCAATACTCTCCAAGATTTTATTTTTCAGCCAAGCCCCTGAACGTTGAGCTAAAGGGAGTATTCCCACTGCTTTCTTTCCTCCTACCTACCCCTGAGTTCCAAAAACAGCTGGGGTTACATCTGAACTGCACGTCAGGTTGATGAAGGATGTAGTTTCTCATTTGCAGCAGGACACAAAGGAGGGATGCTCTGGTAAAAGCACAGTTACAGGCCATTTTTAGCAGTCAAACCAAATCTGACACACTTAAGTATCAGCACTGCCTCAGAAAAGCCAGGTTGTCTGTTCACCTTACATTACTCCACGAATTCTTAACATAGCTTTAGGTTATCCAGCTTTATTTAGCTGCAGACAGAAGGACTTTTACTACTGTGGATCAAGGCAACTGTCTCTGGAATTGATCTCATTAGCAAAGTTTCCAAAGGAAAGCAGATTAGAGAAAGCAACTGATTTTCTTGACTTGTACTGGTATTTCTGTGGCAGCGAAGCAATTTCATCTCCCTTAAAGGCATTGGTTTCAGGTCACATTTTAACTATACTTAAGTCCTCAAATAATTCAGAAGACAATCAAGGATAAGAGACCACTCTCCACTCCAGCAAAGCAAATGTTCAGCCTGGTCAAGCTGTAGCTTTGGATAAACGTCATTTTTTTTTAGTTCATAGGTTTGTAAATAACAACAAAATAAAGGCAGCATCCTGGGTTTAATTCATAATACTTCCAGACTAGGATAACAAGCCAGGGTGTATATCCAAAGATAAAATTTGCCCCTAGATCTGGCAGATGGACTCCAAAAAGTTTTCAGTGTAAGAAAAAGGACTGCTTTCCTTTTAATACTTCTGGGATGCGAAGGAATAATCAGTTCTCTATATATTTGAGGCGAACTTTCAATATGCATTGTTATTTTACTATCATTTACTATTTTTATTTTACTGTAATCCAAATATCTGTAAAAACGCCACAGAAAAGTAATTTAATAAAATTTCGAGAGATTATTTAATTTTTTAATTTATAAGCTCTGGTTTGTCGGATTTTTCCAGAGATAATCTGCACAACATGGGAGCAGGAACACCCTGAGCCCAGCGAGGCAAGGAAAGGCAAATACCTGTGTGTTTCCCAAGCAAAAGTATTAATTTTCTCCCATCCAGGGCATGGATGGGAGAAAATTAATGTGGCAATTCAGAGGATTCCCTATCCCAAATCCCCTAGTTCGGAGAGAACTGAGAGGGCTTAGAAATATCTCCAAAGTAGCTCTGATGTGCTTCTGCCTCCTGCAAAAACAACATCCCCACAAACCCCCCGTCAGGCAGCCTTGATGGGAGGGGCCAGATTTGGCCAGAAGTCGTTATTTTTTGTCTCCAAATCACAACAATTTTTTCTTGAAGTCACATTCAGAGTCGAAACTGTCACCCTAAAGGAGGAAATCATTGGGGGGGAGGCACATTATATAATTCTGACTGTTGTCTCTGGGGCCTCTCTGGCAAACTTTCCACCACTCTCTCTGTGTTAGGGCTCGAAGTTATCAGAGTCAGAGTTCATTTATACTTCTGGCTCAGCGATGTCCCCGGGGTTGTGGAGTCTGCTATGGCAGAGCAGAAACATAATTTTATGACCCCTAAATCCTAATTCATTTAATTAGGGGGTTTCTTGGATCTCTGGGGTGGGGGGGAGGGGGTGTCCTTTCATGTTTAGAGGTTTCTGTAGGAAATCTCTCTCCCTCCTGGAAAGACATGGGGAAAGTTCTCCTGCAAGTGCAGATCTTGTTTGGTCTCCACCAAATTAATATTCATCACATCAGCAGCACAATACACCTTTCCATCTTCCCTTTGCCATTCTAAGTTAGGAGGAAGAATTATTGCACAGCAAAGCAGTACACATAATTTAGATATACTAATAATGGGGGGAGAAAAATAAAAAAAGAATATGAAATGTTTTTAAAAATCGGAGACGAAATTTAAATTTAAATGGTTAAAAGAAGCCTAGTGATAAGAAGAGCTCTAATTAAGAAACATCTTGCTGCTAAAAACGTGAGCTTTTCCCACTTATTTCATACCTCAGGCAGAGCTCAAGCAGAGGTAGATTGTATCTCTTTTAAATAAATGAAAGAGGGGGAAAAAATATATTAATCTGCATTGTACTAATGCTGATGTGCCCCGAGCAGAACTTCCAATCCATTGTGCCACGTTCTCTGCACAGACACAGCACAGGCACCTCTGCCTTGAGAGATTTGCAGTCAAACCAAGAAAAAAAGGGGGAGAAAGAATGGGTTATCTCCATCTCACAGAAACGTGGGGAGGTTGCATGATTACTCCAGGCTGGTGCAAGAATTCTCTGATAAACCCTGATCTGAGTTCTTGGGGTTTTGTTTGCACCTCTGCAGGTGGACACACCAGAACATGAGCTGAATCCAAGTTTTCCACATTGTTTCCAGTGTGATGTACATGGGAAAAAAGGGAAAAGAGAGAGGATTTCCTACCTAATGTTTGTTATTACCTAATATTTAGTACCTACCTGATATTTAGTACTTTAAGTGTAACTCCAGCTGCACAATTAATACAGAAAGGAATGTATTAGTTGTTCACTTCCTATGTCTAAACCAGAGTATGTGTACTGATGACCCTTAATATTACACTAAATGGGATCTACAATTAAGGGAGCAAGTCAATAAAATAATTCTTGAGATCTTATGAAAAACGGAGTTTCAAAGTGAAATACTTTTAATACGGAAAACCGAAGGAAAACAATTAAACTCAAATATTCCATTTAACCTGACAGTGATTATTTTCTCTGTTCCTGAGAGAGAATAAGTCACGAGGATGCAAAACCTGTAATTCAAAGTGTTTAATTTGTAATTTCTTTTTCCTTTAAGAAGCTATTTGATGAACTCTGATTTGAGATCTACGGGAATGAAAGGATTTTTTAACAATCCAGACATGCATGGCAATGTCTGCCACCCAAAACCTTAAGTGTGACTGTAATGACTTCCTGCAAAAATCCTCCACTAATTTACTATTAATGAGTGAGAGTGTTTATACACTTAGCTAAGTGGAAAGTGATTTCTTTTTAAGGATATTATACTCTCTCAGTCACCATGGTGTAATTAGAGGCAGGAGAAGCCTTCTTAAAACAATTACAAATCAGAGCTGGGCATTTTCTTGTGGCATTCCTGAAGAAAAATAATTGGAACAGTCCAGTAGTGGAGTCATAGAAGGATTTAGGTTGAAGGGACCCTAAAGTTCCCCTCATTCCACCCCCTGCCATGGGCAGGGTCACCTTCCACTAGACCAGGTTGTTCCAAGCCAAGTCCAACTTGGCCATGGACACTTCTGGGGTTGATATCAACTTATTTATCTAAAAAATACTGTAGTGTTATCTTGGAACACGAGCAAAGAGTAACTGTAAATGACTTTATTCCTGACATTCTCAGCCCTTTCTGAGGAGAGGAAAAATAGCAAAGCACAGGACATCCCTCATCACCTTTTGCTGGTCAAGCCTATTTTGGTTCACAGAGCAGGCGAAACTCAAATTGAAGCCCAAATTGGTGCTAACATTCCTGGCAAGGTTGTGGTTCTTAAATGGAAAAGGAAAAAAAAAAGAAATAAGAAAAATTGGGAAGTTCTGAATAAGGATACTATGCTGAAATGATATACTCAATAAGCTGAATCTATTTATGAGACTCATGTAGAAATAAAACTGATGACCCTTAATCTACCAGCATCACAGAAACTCCTCCAGGGTGCTCTCATTACAAACACTCAGAACCAAGGAAATATTATGTGGGCAGGGAGAGTATCTACAGCTTTTCTACACCCCTTAGTCAGCTGGAATCATAATTTGCACAAATATCAGGACACAGAAATACCACTCGTCATTTTTTATTTTGCCTGGCAAAATGCTAAGAGGAAACTGCAGAAAATGTTAACTGGAAAAATGATAAATAGGCAGCTTTGTCCTTTTTTTTGCACATTTACTGGTGCAATGAATCTGAGTAGAGATTTTTGTCTTTGCCTTCAAATAAAAAAAGAAAATCTTTTGATTAGTTTTAAATTCAATCAAAAAATTAAGGAAAGATATTGCATTGTTAATTCTAATTTGTAGTTTATTTTTTTTTGTTTTCTGGGTGCCCAAATCTTGTTATTTCTCCATCTATGTAGATGTATATATTATCACTGTATGCTCTCATAATAAATATTTGCCTTTCTTTTTGTTTTAGACCAGATTTCTACCATCACTGTGAAGGCAGCCCAGAGAGTGAGGAGTGCTTAAAAAACAAGAGGGGTGCTTGGGCGCAAAAACACATTTATTTTTGCCTACTGCAATGTTACAGCCCCAGGTAAGTGCCCAACCACAGTTCGGGACATTCTGGAACCTCATTCAACTTTTGTCAAGTCCTAGTTATGTCAAGACTCAGACATTCCAGATCCCACCATCAGCTCTGGTGTTTAAACTGGAGTGAGTCAAATGGCTGGTAAAGCTTTTTTATCAACATAAGTCCTTTAGGTCCTTATAAAACCATCTTAAAGTCATTTCAGCGGGAAAATCCTTCAAGAGTTTTTTGCATTACTGGTAAGGCAGCCTTTTAGGACAAAGCTATTTTAAGGTAGATGACAATCTACCCCACAGTAGTGGTAAGAACCAAAGAATGGTTTGGGTTGGAAGGGATCTTGGAGCTCATCTCCTTCCAACCCCCTGCCATGGGCAGGGACATCTTCCACTAGACCAGATTGCTCCAAGCTCCGACCAACCTGGCCTTGGGATGGGACATCCACAACCTCTGTGGGCCTCATGAGTCAACTTCTCATGATTCCTCATGTTTTGACAAGAAACAGGAAAGGAAATTGAGGAGAAATAACACCCCCTTTTCCACTGCTGTCCCACCAACCTTGGGAGTCGATATCCCAATGCCATAATGGATCCCTCTGCTCCACCCCTGACATGCAATCACCCAGGTGATCCAAACGTTGCCTATTCCTACAAAATGAGCTAATCAAGTTGTCCAGCAAAGATCTTCCTCTCCTGTCAAAAAGGATGCCTCACTTTGCTATTACAAACCTCAGATATTCACACTATGGTGCTTACAACCAAAATCTGACAATTTAGCATGAAATTTTTCGATGCTTAATCACATCTCTTAATAAAAAATCACACATCTCCTGCCTAACTGAGACAGATTCTGATTACCTGTCTGTGAGGAAACGGACTGCTTGAGAAAATTATTTGGAGTACTCTACTATTGTACCTGTCACACACTTTTAATTAAAAATGTATTGATGCATGACTAAATTGTGCACAGAGAAAACCAGGCCTATTTTAGCTCAATTGCAATAATGTGCACATAACCCAATGAGGAAAAGCCATACAATTAGGACAGGAAGACAGCCTTGCCTCTTATGGTTGTACTTCTTCGGGTCAGCCTCCTAGCAGATGCACAGGCTGTGGCACCAGTCAGCACAAATCAATGGGGGCTCAATCAGCACAAATGAATTTAACTCATCTACTTTAAATACCTGCAATGAAGTCATCGCACTAATCTATTGGAAATTAAATATGTGGCAAAACGAAGGCAGGATAATGATTAATGTTGTTTTATGGAGGATTTCTTGGCAAAGTCTGCTAACTAAGGCGATCTGCACCCAATATCTGAATGCAAGAACCACATGCAACCAGAAATGCAAGGGTTGGTACAACTAGAAATCTGAAATCAATGCTTTGTTGACCAAAACTGCCTCATCAGGCCAACATCCCCTGCTAAAGAAATATTGAACTTAGACTGAAGAGGAAAGAAATAGAATAGTTATTGTATGGCAAAGACCTTACACCCATTTGCAGTGTGCCAAAGTTTGTCACTAAATATCTAATTTGAATGAAAATTTTTTTAGATATTTTTATTACATAGAAGCCATTAAGATACATATAACAATATTTGTTTGCACACAGGGCTGTGGAGCTTCTTGAGAAAGCATTGATAAAAGTGTTTAATGATAAAAGATTAATTATAAGTCTGAGGAATGACGTCATGGTCAGGATTCAGATATTTGACTGATGGGCTTAGTTCCCTTTTTAGCAGAGGGTTTCTGCTTGAAACCATAGATAAATGTTTAGGTTGATGATTGGACTCGATGGTCCTTTACAACCTTAATTTTTCAATGGTTCTTTCCCAAATTCATGGAAATTTGACCTAAAGACTAAACAAAAATCTGAGTTGCTTAGACACTGCAGAAATGGGAAGCCTAAAAGGAGTTAGCATTTCTAGAGGATTGTTGTCCAAGTAGATATTTCCTCTTTTGCAATTAAACATTTGACTTCTTCAATCGCGATTTTCTTTATTTGCTCCCTCCTTTCCACCCTTTTCCACGGCAGAAGCTGCACTGACATGGCACTTACATCAGCACCACAACTCTCCCAGAGAGAGACAAAAATAGTTAAAAAATGCAGACAGTTTCTCGAACACTGTGGGTTGAATTTTTGTCAAATGAGGTTCCTTGCACGAGAAAAAAAAAGGATCCCAAAAAAAAAAGGTATTAAACGAAACAGCCTTTGCATCACTGTTTTCATTCGTTTTGCCCAAAGTGCGTGAAGATTTTTCCAGCAAAATGTTTTTTGAGCTGAAAATGCCAAATCAAAACTTAACACGGGAATAAAGCCGGAAAGTTTTCAGATTCGGAGTCAAATTTCCACCGAAATCCCAGACGGGCATATGGAGGACCTGGAGGATGGAGATTCTCCTCTGCCTGCCTGAGAAAAAAAGGCAAGTGCCTAAATGCTGCTATTCCTGGCTCTTCTGATGTTTGCCCCAACTTTCCTGAAGCTGGGAAAATCCTCGTGGCTCCCCGGCGTGGGAGGGACCTTTCTCCCTTCCCCCTTACCTGGACACTGCCTTGGGTACAGAGACACTCCGGGAAATAAAATTAAAATAGAGTTCTGATTTGTTTTAAAAGGCTTTTTTTACTGCATTCCTCAGTCTTCTTATTAAAATATGATTTTATTCTTCTGAGATGGTTCGTGTAGTTTTAATTTCATGTCTCTTCAAGGCGAGGGAAAATATGGAAATAACATTATTAAATATAGAATATTCACACAAATTATAACAGTATCAACAATAATGATAATAATGATGGTAATAATATGGAAAATAGCCATTTCAGAAGCTGAGATAAATGTTTGGGCACAAGAAGAAGAGCCACAACGGTGTGAGGAAATGGTTCTCCAAAGGAATCCCGCTCTGGTTTATCCTCCAGAGCGCCCGGAGACGCAGCCCTGCGAGTAACATCACTCCTCGTTACAAGATCTCTGCTCCAGCGAGGAACAACACGATGAATTTTAGATGTAAATCTGAATTTCATGACCTTTCAAGTCACATCCTTAAACCTCATTTGAGCAGCGTTTTCTCTTTATGAATTTGTGGTTGAACTGAAGACCCAGAACTGACATCATTTTTTTTTTCCCCTTCTTTTTTTTTTTTTTTTTGGCCCTCTTCAGGTGTAAATTAGGCCTTTGCAGTGTCATCCTTATTTACTTTATGCTCTGCAAAGTTAGCAGTCATTCCATTATATTTTTGGTGCATTGCATGAAGCTGTTTCTGCCTCGTAGGTAATGCTTCCGCTTGAACAGAAGAGACAGGACAATTGTCAGAGCACTGAAATACAAATGAACACTAAAAAAGATCCTTGCTCTCATTTGATTTTAATTATGTGCCATATTTTTAAACAGAAAAACGTATTTTTTCTATAAAGATATGGAGATAAAAGATTTTAAAAAATCAAAATATAACATGAGCAAAAAGGGACACACAACGTTAAAAGTCAATGCTTGGTTTGTATTTCATTATAAGCCAAAAAAATGTAAAGTGTATTATATAGTGATTTAAAAATTTAAAGACACAGAATCTTTTCTTCAAAACCTGATTACTTTCAAGGGCTTTTCATAAAACAATTATATGGTGTTACCCAGGAAGAAATCTCACAAATATATGTGGGTCATCCTGCAACACAAAAATTACCTGAAATCGAGCGACTGATGTTGTGCTATTTTCTTAAATATGCCACACTGTAAAAAAATTAACAATATGACCAAAAAAATTATAATCTCCAGAGCACACAAAGCAGGATTTCAGGTTTAGAAGCCTAAATATATCTGGCTTTGCAAAGAAGACAGTGGCAAAATGCTAATGGTACAGCGTGTCGTGTTTCAAACGCACAGACTGTCAGCAGTGATGCTGTTGGAGGGCTGGGGGAAGATTCCCACTCCTGCTCCCAAATCACTTGGGCACTTGGAAAACCCTACCTCTCCCAGAGGTGAAAAATGAAGCATTTTTTAAACTGCTCAATACTTCCATTACAAATCTCTCTCAATTTGGAAAATTCAGACCCAACTTCTGATTTTTTTAATTTTTTTTTTTTTTTGGCAGATTAACATGTACATTACACAGAGCATCTTCCTACAGAAAATAAATGTATGATCTTGAAAAGTAGGAACAAAGCAGGGCATGAAGATCATAGTTTTGGGCTTTTTCCCCTCTATTTCTGAAAGTAACTTACTCTAAAGTCCCTGAAACAGGGTAGTGTCCATCACACTATATTTCATTAAAGGCAGCCTTAAATAACCAGGTTAAAAACAGATCCTGGTTGATATGGCAAGTATCTAAAAAGGATAGCTCGGAAAATATCCCCTGCTTGGATTTTGCCCAAATAAATTCAATCACCTCTCATTATGATTGAGGAGGAAAATAAATAAATAAATAAATAAATAAATAAATAAATAAATAAATGAAAAAGGAAGGGAAAAAAAAAACCTCAGGAAAGCAAAGTGAAGCTCTGTTTAATCCATATAGACATGTCTACCCAAATCCCTTTGCTAATGTGTTTCTAATTCAGACAGCCTAACTCATCCTGTAGTAATGAGAGCTCCTGTGAAAATGTGGTGCATTTTTAGTATTCTTCCAATGTATTAATGCACTTCTATAGGGCTTTAGCAGGAAAAAAATATTTATATATATATATATATTCATATATATATATATGAGTGTGTGTGTGTGTGTGTGTGTGTGTGTATGCATATATATATAATAAACATGCAGCTTTCCAAGGTAGGTAAGCTGATTTCTTTCTTGAAATTGTGCAGTTTTGAGGTTATTTAGGAGAAATAAGTACCTACTGGACAAAGCCACACAATAAACAATATTTCTTAGGCAGGTAGGGCCCCACAAAGGGCGTTTCATCTCTCCCCCCGCCCCTGGAGCATCCTATGTACTTTCCTAATGTTGACAGCTCCCAGCAAGTGCTAAATTCTGCCTTTTTACAGCTGCAGATGGATCTACCATACCTGTAAGGCATAAAAAAAAAATAAAACCAACTTCAAAATAGATATTTTTTTTAAACTGCAACACAATTTTTTTTTTTTTTCTAACCTGCAAGTTGTGCGTGACAACTGCAAATTCAACCTCAGCAACAAAAATGTGGACAGGACTGAGGAGAAATGGAGGTTTTGTGAATTTTGTTGTACTCCCTCCACTGACTGGGCTCTGCTTTCTTCCTTGTCTCCCAGCTGACATCAACTCCCCACGGCAAAAAGTCCTGCAGCCCCAAACCACGCTCTGCTAAACCAAACTCTTCAGCTGCAGGAAATAAGTGCTAGGATAGAGTTTTAAAATCACCCTGTTCCTGAGCTTTGCTATTTATTTACACCAAGTCGAGAGGGTCTTAAATGTTTTCCAAGGAGAGTTTGTTTTGTTTGTTTGTTTTTTGGTTTTGGCCCCACAACAAAATGCCTGAAAGCAAGACTTTTGTGGATGAAATATATTTATTTAACCTCTTCGAACACAAGTCCATTTATCTCACAGTTGGTAATAAAGCAAGATTGAGCTTCCAGCACATCCTCCTGTCCCCTCCTGTGTCCTCCTACTTGTTTCACTCTTTCACCACTTCAGTCCCTCAGCAGAGGTTGTGTGTGACCAGATTTGCCACCATAGCCCTGTTGGTACCTCCAGTGCCTTTGTAAAACTTGATATCACATTTCATGCAAAATCAGCTTTGATTTACCCTGATGGCCACACCAGTTATTTTTCTCCTTAGAAAATGCATCAGCCACTAATTAGCACATTATTATTCCAATATTCAGTTTAAATATCCCCTGCTTCTCCTCTTACCACCTACTCTCCTCTTTTCTCACCCATTCTAACCTTCTTTTGTGCTTTTTTATCCCTACTTTCCTTAGTTCGTGTTGAGATGGAGAACTGAAGATCTTGAGGACCCACCACCTGTGCGAGTTCTGGCTGTGCTTTGGGTATCTGTTCTTGGAAGCAGATGGAAAGCAAGCAGAAGGAAAACCAACCACGTGTTTGACCATCAAACAGGTCATCAAGAGCCCAGCAAACACCTCACTAAGCAGGAATTATGGATCAGGTAGAGGCGTGAGGCACCTCACAATAAACCAGAAGAGCTAAATAACAGAGCCCCTTTAGCATATGTCACTCCTTGCCTTTGGTTATTAATCTTGTGTTGCGTGTTTCTGGCAAGTTGTTAGGCTTCTGCTACTAAAATTTTAAATTATATCATAAAAATAATATCAGGGTATCCTCATAAAAGAACATTGACTTCTATTAGCAATGCAGCACATTTATAATAAAGAATTCATGTGATTCATGTTTACATACGGTTCATCAGACAGTTTAACTGGACTTAAATTTACAGTGGTGGTAATGACATTTCTCCTCTTCAATCACAAGGACACACAGTCCATATTTTCATTTTAAAACTCAGGTGCCCAATATTACCTGAGAATAATTAGACTTTGAAGGTCACAGAGCAGCTGATGAAATTTACATCCATGATCAGGGAATGAATATCCCATAATCAGATAACCAGTATAAATATCCTTCTTTATAACACATACCACCATCCTTATTTTTATTCATTTTAATGTGTTACCGTTCAGGTGATTTAATTTACAACATGCGTGGAAGTGAATGATGCTACTGAAAGATGGAAAAAAAGTTTCTTGTCAGAGAACATAGAGCAGATGACTGAAATGGAAAATTAAAATTACATGGACTTTCCTCCATGAAGCACACATGGAAAATGTGGGATCCTCTCTCTCTCTCCTCTCTGCAGATGCTTTAACAAACCAAATCACAGGTTTGCAATAAAATTATGGCTATTCATTACTACCTTCATTTTAAGTGCAGTTGGAATGGCAAATGGTGGTGCATCGAATCTGTGAGTATAAAAGGTGCTGGATTTTAATTTCCAGCCCCGAACAAGCTCTCCTTCCTCCCTGGTACTACTCTGAGTATGTAAAATTCAGCTTAAGCTCATGTTTCTGTGTGATCAGGATAGGTTAAATCTTATTATTAAGTTAATGTCTTCCCACTGAAGACGAGATTTTGGGAACAAGACCACAAATGGACATTTCAAAACACTCTTCATGTACATTTAGAGAGAGGCTTAAGCACATGCAGAACACTAAGATTGCTCAGTCTCCCAACTGAGCACTGTAAATAAATATGAGGTGCTTGACCTTTTTAACCGGCAAATATTTTTCCTGTTTTAAAAATAAGCCATCACATTCCCCTTTCCAAGCTCAGTCCTCAAAAAAAAAAAAGCCAATTTTAAAGGTAGACCGGTTTTTAATGGCTCAGTAATGATCTACAACCTCATGAAAATGGGGGTTTACGATGGCCTTCAGCGACAGCAACGGGAACGGCGCCGCTCCGGTTTTATTTGGGGAGAAGGAAAAAAAAACTTCCCCAAATGATGGCATAGACCTTCCCATCGAATCTCCTTTCCTGTTTCACAGAACTGCATGTGTTTTGGTTTTTATATGCCTGTATATGTTTGGGTTTTATATGTTTGTTGGCGATAAAACGCTGCCAAAAGCCAGTTTTGATGAATGGTAATAAATTCAAATGCCTCGCATTCCACTGAGCATTTTCCTAAGGAGGGAAAGGGAAACACATAAATTCATCATGATACAAATTCATCATAATTCACACTATCAATTTGACCCTCTAAGTATGACCAGAAAGTCATAACATCAAAAAAAATTGAACAATTCCAGCCTATTATCCTTTTTCTCCCTCACAGTACCAAACATAAAGACATTTAACACACAGAGCTCTCACCACAAAATAAAGAATAACACATTGATGCTTGTTAAGCCATGAAACATGAATGGGAAATAAAAAATTAAATTACTTCGCTTCAGATCCCTCCTTCCAAATGAGAACACTCCAGGAAAAAACTCATTTGCATCGGGAAAGTTTTCTGAAGAGCTTGGGTAAAACGGAGCAACCTCCATCAGAGGAGCCTGAATTCAGAGTGGAGCTGCTGTTGTTTGGAAATAGGAAGAAAGGGGATTTCCTGAGTGTTCAGGCTGTGGGATTTGCATTTGGCATTTGGAGGAAGGGGTCAGTTTGAAGGTGGTGACACGTCCCTCATTCCTTCACTCCCTTGCTCTTGCCACACTCTGATCTGTGTGATGCTCTGGCCCCTGTTTTTGAACCATTATTTTAGAATTCATTTTTTTAACAAAAAAAAACTACATAAAAACTGCCTCTCCACACAAAGAATTATTTTTTCCTGCAAATGACTTAAATTCTACTCTTCCAAGTGGTTTTCGGACCAAGGTTTTGTCTTATTTCTGTGCAATATCTTTCTCATCTTCCCCCTGAAATTATGTAACTCTTAAAGAGCTGCTCTGAAGATATTTGGCTTATATACACCTGCTCCTGCTCCTCAAGTGTTGTGTATCTCAGGGGAAAAAAAAAAAAAAAAAAAAAAAGAAAATTATTTATCATGTGATCCAAAACTTATTCCAGACTCTCCATCCATCCAGCAGGAATCCTTGCAGCCAATCCAGTTTCTCAATACAACAGGTATGTTTCACCATTAAGACATTTAAGGAACATTATTGGGATCAGTTTTAATACTTTTTGACTTTGTTGTCCTCAATATGAATGAGTGTAAATTCAAGCAGAGATTCCGTTCCCAAATAACCACAATGGCTTATGGAAGTACAGCCCAGGAATGATTTCGAGTGGGAAATAAGTGTCTGATAAATAAGAGATGCTCTTCAGGGGTTGTGTGAACACTAAAATGACATCAAAAATGTGGACTGTTGTAATGTAAGGTATTTTCCTTACACCCCAAGGGGATCTCCTGGTTACTCAGAGACAAAACTAAGCACAGGGCACCTTTTTACCTGCCTTTCCATCATCTATTTTTGTCAATATTCCCCCAAAGTTGTTTCCAAGCTGCCTCCCTTCAACTTGGGCTGTTTTCTATCTCATATGGCAACTGAACCTGTGCAGAGGTCATTAAGCAGCAAATGTGTCAGATAGCCTTTAGCATAATTTCAACATAATCTTCTAATTGCTTTTCTCTCCATAGGTAGAGACAAACCAGTTTGCTTGGAAGAGGAGGAGAGAAATTTCTCCTGTTTCTTTAATGACTTTTATTGATGTGTTTTCCTTTTTTTTTTTTTTGCTTCTACTTTAGGCCTGAAACTCAGACTTCCCTTTTTATGTTGGCATTTTAAAGCAGCAATTTATGTCACAGGTTGAACCGCAGAAAAATGGCATTTTCTACTTTATCATCCTCAGCTTTCTGGGTGTGTTCCTCGGAGGCAAAAGCAGCAAATTTTTATTAACACATGTTTATACATAATTGACCATTTGGGAAGTGGGAAAGGAGAAATGGCTGTGATTTACATAGTTTAAGAAATGTCTTAGAGCACCTCACCCAGTCTGGAGCTCCCACTGTGACAGATGAGCAAATGCCCATGGGAGATGACAGCATGGTATTTATGGTATTTCCTTCTGAGACAATTAAGTAACATATGCCAAGACCATGGGGATTATCTCTGAGCTACACAGTATGTAACTCTAGCTGAAGAGAAATATAATATTTTATAAATTTGACAAACCATAGGAAAGCAA
>NW_020956088.1:155844-160994 GCF_003031625.1 Empidonax traillii
TTTTTTTTTTTTTTTTTTTTTTTTTTTTTTTTTTTTTTTTTTTTTTTTTTTTTTTTTTTTTTTTTTTTTTTTTTTTTTTTTTTTTTTTGTCTTTTTTTTTTAACCTTTTTGATACCGTTCCTAAAATAGGAGTCATCATTCTGTGCTTGGAAAAGCTCATGGTCTTGGATTTTTGCTGGTTTTCACCTCGTGCAGCCATTTAATCTTTTGCAAAGTAGATGCAAAATTAATTATATGTAATATTCAAAACTGTAATAATACTGATGAGTCTCTATTGTTTTATATTAGCAACCTGCAAAGTATAATAATTTATTTATGAACACACTTATATCCTCAGGTATTCCCCAATTCTGTGTATTGTATCAATGTTCTGCATTCATGGATCAATAGGATACAAGTTATAACACCCTAATTCATAATTTCTTTATTAGTGACAGTGCAACCATTCCAAGATTTATTTTTTTTGTTCCTGTTGTAATTTTATTATAATCTTTTTAGAACAATGGCTTCTTCTTTTCCTCCAGTAAAGAGAATTAATTCAGAAGAACGTTTAACAAACATCATTCTGTGGAAATTTGCTTTACAAAGCAGCAGCAAAACACATTTTCTCTCCACATTCAAAATGGAATCAGATATTTGCTGAATGACTACAAGTGAAATCAGATCCGTGTCACAGCATTTAAGGTGTCACACAAACCACCTCAGAAACTCTCACAACTAAATCCGCAAATATTTTAATTTTTATTAAATTTTAATAAGTTTAAATTTTTAAAAATCCTGATTTTAAAAAAAAAAAAAAAAGTCACAAGTCACCATTTCTAACACTGTTGTTCTGCAGCCCCTCTTGTAACAGGATCCTGGCTCTAAAACAATAATATTACATTTCCCAAATTTATAATCAAGCCTTTTGTACCGTTTATTCAAAGAGTAGATCACCTTTCAACCACTCCTGCTGAAAGAAAACATGACTCACCAACAATTTTTTTATTATTTTGTGCCAATTTTTTTGTTCCAGTTCACAAACCTGTGCCAAATTCGGAACTTCTTATCCGTCTTGTATTTAACCCAACAGATTCCCATTAACGTGGAAATATGTATTTTGTATTCTTTTCCAGAATTTACCTAATGGAGAGTGGGGGAAAAAAAACAACAAAGCAAACAAACAAAAAAAAATGCAAATCTTGGCAAATATATTGATTAATTCCTCCATTGATTGTAAAATAATTATAAAAGTATTAATTATAAAATGGCCAAGATGTCAAGGCTACTTTTTCTTTAGACAGACCTGGGTTGAAAGCTTAAGTTTCTCCACAAAAGGCATCATGTGATAAGAAAATAATGCTCCAGAGGGGAATTTAATGAAAGTTATGGATGGACCAGTTGGGCAACTAATAGGTCCTTAATGGCTTTCAGAAGTAGCCCATAATCTCTGGTAATGCCCTCTCTGGAGGGTCTACGTGATGTATTATGTAATAATTGTGGTGCTTCTAAATATAGTTTGTGTTACACTGATTACAGCACCGTTAAATTGGGGGTTTTTTTGTGAGATTATAATGGAATTCTTGGAGTTTGCTCCATCCACACCGAGAACTTTCACTGCTGTTAACCTTTCTCATTATGGCATTAACTTTATATCATGATACTTGGAGTGCTGATGATTTTGGGAGAGGGGAAAAAGTTTACTTTGTAAAGGAAATCTGGTCCTTTTTTTTCCTTGCTGCTTGTCATGAGATGATTTTGACACTTCGGGTGGTGACAAGAAATCAAAGGACACCAAGTACCTGCAGGTCCAACCTTTGATCTTCAGCTGTCCTTGCACACTACTAGAATTAAAATTCTTAAATCTTATTTGTTATCTTTACAAACACCTGGGATGGTTGGGCTGGATCATTTTTAAGTAAAATGGAAGTTATTTGAGGAAAAAGTGAGTAAAATGTTCTCAACATGCGGGAAAAATTGAACCCAGCAGTGAGTTTCTCCTCGATTCCCACAGCAATTCAATTAATCATCTGATTTCACTCTTTGCTCCAAGTTTTTCTGCTCTTACAGGTTCTGATGTTTTTCTGCACAACCCTCCCAGCCAAACTTTCTGCTTCCACCTTTTTCCCCACATCAGGAGATTTTGGAGCCTCCCAGACTTGTCAGTCAAGCACCAAATATTCAAATAAACTCAAATGTGGGTTCAGTCCCAGTCTGGCTGTTCCACACCATGGGACTGACGTGCAGAAAACCCTGGACAAGCCCTTATTATCGTGGCCAAAATCACTGTAAATTAATATATTCACCTGTAATTAGTCTGTTCCTCTATTTTGCAGGCTTTAATAACGTTATTATAGTTTAGATATTTTCTAGATACAAGCCTGTGAAATAAAATATGGGCAATATATACTAAATATACAAAATATCCTCGTGTTATTCAGTAACTTCAGTGGGTTTTTCTGTCCTACCCCGGGAACTTCCTTTTTAACACTTTTTGAGCTGCAAATCACTAAAGCTGGATCTGAAATTGCAAATACTGCACAAAAGAGTAAAAATGTTTGTTGGCTGCTGCAGGCAAAGGGATTTGTTGGAGGTATTTGAACACTTAAAAAAAAAATATAAAGGAAGTTCAGACACCACCACATCTTGCCATGTGTGGGCTTTGGTATCACCTCATTTTCCAAAGAGCCACGAGACGATATTAGGCATGAAAGGGTTAACACTCCACTCAGCCACAACTGATGATGTCAAAATACTGCAAAATTTTATGCTTAAGTCGTTTTCTTCCTTCTTTTTCCAAGAAAAAGAAGCATGAATTGAGTAGTACTGTTAAAGAAAAAAAAAAAAATCCCACGTTACTCTTGTGGGGGGGAGTTTAAGATGAGTGCAATTACATCAGTATTATTGTAATTAATGATTACATCATGCTTTGGAAAAGGAGCCCAGAGAAGGTTGGGATTAACATGCAAGACACGGCAGAGTGATATCAATACTCATTTTGCTGTTCAGATTTTTTTTTAAAAAAAAGCTAATAGCTGTCAAAAATACCCATTATAGGCTAGTCTATAATTTGTAGAAGTCAAGTAATACATTTTTTCTGAAGGTATAATGGATGCTCCATGGAGCAATTATTTTAGAAAGACAACTTCATCTCAGCTGTCTCATGCCAGCAGAACTATTTAAGAGCCAGAAATGCATAATTCAACATGGAAGAGCTGTCAGATTTGAGAATACCTTTAAATTATAAAAACTTAGCACCACTAGTCAGTTATAATTATAATGGAAATGTAGTTTTCTGTCGTTTTATCATAGCAAACATCTCTTAAGAAGCAATTTCATGTGTTAAAATATTTTGGCAAAGTGACTTTTGATTCTAAAGGGATAGAGATTATCTGCTTTTTATACCTGAATATTTTTCCTTACAAATTGAATGTAGCAGCTTACATTGTACAAGAGGCTAAGAGCAAGAGTGTTATGAAAATCCCACTGGAAATTGTTCCTATGAAACAATGAGCAGCATAACTCACTAGGACAGGTCAAGTTATGCACAGAAAACATTATTTTATTACAAAATATGACAAGACAGTTTTTCAGCAGACAGTCAATTATTTTATCCAGCACACGGCCAAAACACAGAAGATGGTTCTTCCTTTGACTTTGGCTTCTCTTAGGAAATAAAAAAGCAAATTATGAAACATTGATGAAGTCAGTCAGATGGTTTTAGGAACAACAAAGGAGACTAAAAGTGCTCTTGGAGAATTAAGGTGATGTTTAAATCCTTTTTTGTTTTCTTTTTTGTCCAAGGTCTTACAGTGCGAATTTTTTTTCCCTTTAGGCAGGACCAGAAAAGTCCTCAATGGCTTCACTCCCAAACAATCCTATTGTCTTATTTAAAGGTTATATCAGATGCCCAATATGTTTTTTTTTTATCATTTTCATCCAGGAGCTTAATCCAACCACACATGAGGGTCATTCCAGGTACCAGGGCTCGAGTCCATTTTCCTTTCTCACTTTTTGTTTGCTGGGACCCACAACAGCTCCCAGTCCCCTCCTCTGCAGAGGAAATTACCAAGTCTGGAGTTTTGGGGGTTTTTAGTGAATTCTCAAGAATTTTACAACCTGTACTCTGTTCAACTACTAAAAAAAAAAAAAAAAAGACAATTACAAATTATTTTTTTATGTTCACAAATAGTTCACTCTTCAACTAGTTCTCTTAATACCATGGAACTACCTTTTGAAACTGTTCATAAACACTTTTTTTATTATTTTTCAGATAATTTTTCAGAGTAATTAGCTTTTTTTGATGATGTTGATGATGATGATGATGACCATCATAATTCTCAGATTTCTCCTGGCCTTTCTGCTCATCCCACACTTGCAGTGGGCAGAGTAGCATTTCCTCCTCATGAGTGACTAGTTGTGTCCAACTGGTTTTATTTAGAGATCCCTATATTTGCTAATTAACGCTGTACATATGCATGTTCAATTTTCAACAAAATCATCTAAGGTGTTCACATTAAATTTCAAGTATAATGATGGAAAAAATGGTTTTATTATTAAATACAACAATCTTGATGATGTTTCAATGAATTTAGCTCTTATTCAGGCAGTAAAGCTTTCTCATGATAACACAGGAAGGCAGGAATGCCGGTCCTCCTTTTTTGTTAGTTATTCCTCCCTCCTCCCAAAAATTATACCCCAAAAAATGGAAATTTATCTTATCATCCTCTCCCCAAAGAGAGAGAACCAGCACATTAACAGAGTGCCGAGAAACAGGAGATCACACTCAGAAAATATCAATTTCTTGTTTCTATGGATGCAACATGATGTAGGATTGCATAACATCATACAAATTAAGGAATTAAATTGGTTTCATTTCATCTGATTTCCTGGCAGCCTTTAATGTGTTAAGTATTTACTAAAGAGGCGATTGGAATGCAAGCAGCGTCCAGAATTATAATTTATTAACACATCTCCAGTAGTGGCACACATTACCTTCCCCAGCCTCACCTGGACATCTCTGGGTTAAATCAGGTTCTATCCCAACAGCCCATTAGGCCTCAAGATAGACAGGAGTGTATTCAACCAGTTAATTTCCAGCAAGCTGCAACATTTGCCTTCATTCTGCGTCTTTTTCGTGCAATGCACAGATGGAATTGCCTAAATGGAGC
>NW_020956088.1:161071-162677 GCF_003031625.1 Empidonax traillii
TACCTTCCCCAGCCTCACCTGGACATCTCTGGGTTAAATCAGGTTCTATCCCAACAGCCCATTAGGCCTCAAGATAGACAGGAGTGTATTCAACCAGTTAATTTCCAGCAAGCTGCAACATTTGCCTTCATTCTGCGTCTTTTTCGTGCAATGCACAGATGGAATTGCCTAAATGGAGCTTTAAAATTACTGCTATAAATACAAATTTGGGGCTTGCAGGACATCGCACCGTAGGCTTTCAATGAGTCAACAGAACTGCAAGTTTGCTGCTCCACGGTAAAACCACACGCAGGCAATTTAGGAATAATGAATAATAAATATATTTTAATAGCTGCTGTGTTTGCTGGGCCACATGTTTGATTTAAGGGTAACCTGGGAGTCTCCCTTTCTCCCCAGATATGGACAGTAAAGGTTATGGAAGGGGCTGCGCTGGAGATCCAGAGTTTCAGAGAAACTCCACAGATTTCCTTCGAAGTGAGGTTTTAACCTATTTCTAAAAGTCCACTCTAAAGGAGCAGTAATAATGCAAAGCTGCTGTAACTGCTGAATATTCCATGACAGAATTAAAATTAGCAGCGCTGGGACTTCTCACTGGCGTGGACTCCAAAGGACACGTTCCAATCCCTAAAACAAGTGAAGACTTAACTGGCTCCCAGCGACATTTCTCAAAATCCAGACTCATAATTCCTATTGATTCCTGTGGCATTTGAACAGCCCTACAAAAACACTGCAGTTTGGGGATCCAGACTGTTTTAGGAACCTATGGGAACCAGGTAGTCCATGAGGAGCTCTTCTCCATCCACACTGCACTGCAATCACCGGGGAAAGGGGTCGTGCAGTGTAAAAAAAAATAATAAAAAAAAGATATTTTAACATGTTTTATCACAGCAGATACTCCAAAAAATAGCATTAATAGGTGGGGTTTTTTTTCCTCTTTCATTTTACTTGAGAGTGAACATAAAGCTGAAGCACCTCAAGGACATATTTCCTCCTGCCTTCCTCTGACACCAAGTGTATTTACAGTGCGGTCTAAAAGTTTTTCCTCCAGTTTCTCAGTCCAACACTCTTGAATTCGATTAATGGAGACATTCTTGCACTTATGTCAAGTTATGCTGCATATAAATGGGGATAAAAGGATTACCAGGTTATAAATCAATTGAGAGATTCAGGGATATAAATCTCAGGGACACTGGGCTTCAGCGTTAATGGAAATGCAGAATTCCATTGGCTAATCACGATTTAGATTTGATACAGATACATCACTGGGTTTTTCACAGGGTGTCCTAAAAAAATCTCCCTCACACTAAGAGAAAAGTAAAATAAAAAGCCTTTGTAGGTGTCCCAAAAAATCTGCTTCCATGAGATCCACAGGCTTATACAGCAAACTGTGCTGCCAAAACTGATTTCTTGGGCAAGGAATAAGCTACATCCTTGTGGCTGCAGGAGTCATTGTTCTTTTTTATATGGTTAATGCAAAAAAAAAAAAAAAAAAAAAAAAAAAAAAAAAAAAAAAAAAAAAAAAAAAAAAAAAAAAAAAAAAAAAAAAAAAAAAAAAAAAAAAAAAAAAAAAAAAAAAAAAAAAAAAAAAAAAAAAAAAAAAAAAAAA
>NW_020956088.1:162883-169625 GCF_003031625.1 Empidonax traillii
AAAAAAAAAAAAAAAAAAAAAAAAAAAAAAAAAAAAAAAAAAAAAAAAAAAAAAAAAAAAAAAAAAAAAAAAAAAAAAAAAAAAAAAAAAAAAAAAAAAAAAAAAAAAAAAAAAAAAAAAAAAAAAAAAAAAGGAGGATGTTGTACCTAAATTAGTCTCCTGGAAAAGTAGATTTCCTTATCTATAAGAAAAATAGGCACAAAGATAAGAACAGAGAACTACACATGTAAAGAAATACACAACTTGTGTGACAAAACAGTGACGTGGCCAAGTTAAATAACATTTTGAGTCCCTTAAGGAAAGTCAGCTTTGAAAAAAAGTAAGTTTTATTGTTTCAAAATATATATAATTTTCCTTCCCTTTATCAAAGCAGTGCAAAACAGAGAGAAGGCCCCAACATGCAGAAAGTAGACCTGAATAATCCGGGCACTTCCCTTGCGTTTTCTGAAAAGGAAAGAAGATTATTTGGATCAAAAATCCAAACCTTGGCGCTGAGGAATGTGGGAAGAGGGAGGAACAGCTGGGAAGATTTCCTCACTTCAGCACCACTGGGAAGAGAGGGGAAGGACTTCATGGGAACACAAGTGCTCCACTTTTCCTCGAGGGGTTGATATCTCCTGGCAGTGTTTGACAGAGCACGGGAAAGGGAATGTTGGGCTGGAGAAGGGAAAATGCAAAGGGCACCCAAAGGGTCCTCCCTGAGTTTATAAATACAATATGCAATTCTTAAAACAAATCAAACAAGTTGAAAAGCAACTCATGCACTGATTAGTCGAGGGCTTTTGCAGGCTGTGATGCATTTAAAGCTTATCCAGCGCCGAATATTATCATTAAAATGACCTAATGTTCAACTGAGCATTGTCTTATCTCCTAGATATGAGGGGGAGAAGATCTATTTTAAAGGTTTTCCTATGCAAGAAAAATGTCATATTAGAAATCCCTTGACTGCTGCATTAAGCACAAAACATATCAACAGAGAGGCTCTTGCAGGTTCCCATAAATACTTGCTGAACCTTGGGATATTTTATTGGAAATAATGAGATTGCACTTGGAAGACATGACCCCTCGAGCAGCTGGAGTGGGGAGGGTGGCATGGAAGATGTTAAATCGTGCTTTCTTTTGTCACTGCCAATTATGCATTCAGGTTCCACCTGGATGTTTCATCTGTCACCCCAAAAATGTATCACAGCTCCAGACCCTGCTGCACAGTCCCAGCAACGTCACTGGGATGTCACAGAAGAGCCACGGCGTGAGGAAAAAATTGGGGTTAACTAAGAAACCTCTAAAATGTGATTTAATTTAAAAAAAAAAAAAAAGTGATTAATTTTAAGCCAAACCAAAGAAACGACACCAGGGAAGGAGGGGAGATCATTTCCAACTGTTACTTCATAGTGTACTTTGGCTCAAGGCCAGGGAGACTGAAGGGGAGACACTGTAATAAAATATTTTTTTAGTAATTTTTTTTTTTTTTTTACTAGTAAAGATTTAGAAGCACTTTGGCATTTTCTGACTCAGTTGGGGGCTTTTTGAAATTACCACCATTTCCCTTTTGCCAGTTGTGTTCACCACACTGCAACAGATTTTAATTTAAATGGTCAATCATTACCTAAAATATCTCCAATGGCCCGCACAGACTCCAAAATTCATTGCTTGGCTTCATTTTTATGAAATGCCAAATGCTCCCGTTGTTATTTGGAATGTTCTTGGGAATCCAGGAATGCTGAAGACGAGAGGAAATGAGTTGCACACTTAGATTTGTTCTGCCACAGTAGGAATGAACAATGTGCCAAATTTGGATTTCTGGAATCTGTTCTTAAATTATACCATAATTATGTTCTTAAAATATAAACTAATAGCACTTTTCCCATCCACAAATTAGATTCTTTCCCGTGTTTGCAGAGATGATGTCTGACTTCATTCCTTTCTGTTCATAAAACAATTAGATGTACTCAGGTGGAAGGTATTATAGCAAAGTATTATTATTTTGTAACATGTTCTCTATGGTAATGACACATTCAAGACACAAAAATATACAGAATTGTTTGTAGCCAGAAGGAATAATAACTTTTTAATTAACTTTTTAATTAAGCTTTTTTTTTTAGTTTGGAGAAAAAAACCTTTATAATTTTCTTCCATTCACCTTAGAGTTAATTAGATGCATGTTATAAGTAAGGGGATATCTTAAATTAATCAGGAGCAATATTTTTTTACATTTCACCCCATAACTGGATCACAATCAGTCCCTCACCTGCTTTCCAGGCAGCTGAACAGGAAGCATTTTGTCTGCAATAAATTCAACATTCATATCAATTTAAATACAATAGCAATAATGTTACCACCATTTTTAAAATATCTTGCATAATGCTGTATTTATAATATACTTGATAATGCCTTATTTAGGAACAGAACAATTATTACCTGTTCCAGAAGTCTGAGATCCTCACAATGTATTGCTTAAATACCTCTAATTTTCATTCATTTTACACTGAAATTTTAGGACAGTGATAAGTGACTGTGAAAGCCAAATCTCACCCTAAAAATACAATTTTATTTTTCAGCATTTCCCTGGATTAATCCTATCCCTCATAGAAACACTTATTATGGACCAGACCCAAGGACCACTGAAGTCAGGAGACACTCTGGCTTTGCCCATCTATGTCAAACTCAGTTTGAACATTAAAACAACCTCTAAAAAAAACCCACAAAAAGTTCCTTGTAGAAAAGGAGGAGAAAAAAAATCATTTTCCTGAAGTTTGATTTTATTATCATTATTATTCCAAATCTTTTGCAAAGTAGAGCAGTTGTCTGCCACAAATAATGCTAAAAATAAGACTTGTAACTATAAAAGGTATCAAATACTTCATTAATCACCTCATTTAGACCTTTTTTGTCCTCTTTTACTGCTTCCTTACATGTGTTTTCTGCAGATACATTCAAAAAATAACATAAAAAGTGCAAAGCAGCATCTACAGAAGAGAAGAAGGGACACCAGTAGAAGTTCCACTCCAAAGTGCTTCCAGATTTATTTTCCTGGGAATGTGGCAGAGCTGGTGAGACTTGTGTTAGTTGAAGAGTCCTTCTATGAGGTGGAGAACAGCCATTCCCACCTCAAGTCATGGAAAGACACTGTTAATTTTGGGAGTTTTCTGTGAAAAAGAGAAGCCCTCAGTGAGCCCCCAAAGGTGGAGGTAACACACGACATACACATTTTTCACTCAGATATTCAACACACAGGATGTGCTGCAAAAAATATCTCTTTTTTTTTTTTTTTTTTACCTAAAAAACACCGATTTTTGATTTTTCAGCAGCTGGGTGGATGTCCAGAGTGACCTTCTCTGTGTATCCCACGGTCAGGTTGAGGTTCAAGGTGATGAAGGTGGTTCCAAGATCATTTACGTCTGAAAATGCTCTTCCACTCATCGCTTTTTACTTACTTGGGGCCATTTACTAAAGTAAACGTTCAGCAAGGAGGGGTTATTGGTGCTAATGCAGGAATAATCTGCCTTTTATAACTGCAAAACTTCCTAATAACGACAGAATTTCGTAATAATGTGTTTTACAATGGGGTCCAAACCTGATTACTTGTGGAAAGGACAATAAAGAATGAGAGGAGAAGCTCAGAAAAAACCTTACAATATAAATGGAAAAAAAAAATAGAAAACCCTACATTAAACATCATATTGAATTAAGAAGTGGAAGATGGAGTAATTCAGATTTTATTCCTGTAATTATTTAATTAGGAAAGCCACAAATACAGATATATTGTCTGAAAAGATGAAGTTGAGGAGAGTCTCTCACTAGCTTGATGTATATTTGCAAAGATGCAGAATTTTGCTAAAATATTCATCATTGTCCATATCTTACTCTTCTGGAATGTTGTTTTTCATGCTTGCTAAAATTAGTTGATTATTAAAAATAAAAGTTAAAATGTTTTAAGTTTTTCTTTTTTTTTCTTTTTATAATTAAATTAACTTGACAAAAATTATGAGAAAATGCAAAAAAGCCCACAACTCTTAAAACTGAAATTAAAAAAGTAAAAATAAAATAAATATTGTTATTATACTATAATAAAAATGTATTTAATTAAGTATAAAGAGCTCCCACCTTTTTTTTTTTTTTTTAATTAATTAAAAATTGACCCAAGCAGATGAAAAGCTGTCAGGATAAGGGTTTAAACCTGTTTCTGAACTCTGAGAATCCTCACACCAAGTCTCATCCTTCAGTCCTAGTCATTGGCATCAGAAGGAAAGAATCTTCTTGAGTTTTCAGACTGAGTGGCAAAATTCCAACGGTGGAGTCAAGGAAAAAAATCCAATCTCTGTGCCCTGGAAAATCAGTGTGTTTGATTTGCAATCACTAAGATGGAGAGGACATGAAACCATCAATGCTTAGTGTTGCAAAGAGTGGTGATTTAAAGCCAAAACTGATTCCTAAACATTTTTAATTTTAACATAATTGATCTTCAGCAGAAAATTTGCATTAAGTTTACCTGATTTCTGCCCACTGTGCACGTGAAAAACACACGAAAATTCTGTGCAGCCACATCAAACTGCATCTATTGGAAGAGATGGTTTTCATTAATCTTCATTTTCTTCCACTGAAGCAACTTCTTTTTTTATGAGAAATATTCATATCCATATGTTTATGTACCTGTGTCAATGTATCTATAGAAAGTATTAGAGAAGTAGAGAAAGACAAATGCATTTTTGTTACAAGTTTTATAACTCATATATCCATAATATACATCTATATTTACATATCTACACACACTTTTATACAGGTGTGTTTCTACCTCTGTGTATTCATGTATTTGCACATATATGCACAAAAAATATAAATACATGGGCTCATTTATGTCCCTCCGAGCTCTTTTCTCACTGCAGTCCTTTAAATTCAGTGAAAGTTTCCAAGTGTCTGCACATTTATTTCTGGATAAAAGGAGCAGTTTGAGCTCCTGACCACTATTCTCTAACAAATAATTCTTTGTGGCTGTAATTAAGATGGCTCTGAAAGACTGCTGGGATGTCTTAGTGGTCTGGAGAGCACTCCCCAACCCCCTCCCCTGAAACAAAATCCTTTATCACATTTTTGAATTAATTATAAAAGTTAAAAATTAAATCTTTCTTGTGTCCCCCATAATAATCCTCCCAGATCAGTTTTTGTCCATATTAATGGAGAACACATCCCCTAGTAAGATTTAATTTCAAACTTTTATAATTATGGTTAAAATTAAATCTTACTGTGGCTGTATTACACATTAACATGAATGAAAGGCAGCCTAGGAGGATTATCAATGGTGCTCCAGCACGATTTATTTTTAACTTTCGCAATTAATTAAAATCTTTGGATAAAGATCTTGTTTTGGAGTGGGGGAGCCCCTGTTAAGATGAAGCCCACGAAGGGTTTCCATTCTTGTGCTGGGTATTGATGCTGGGAAGGAAAAAGCTGGAGCTCAGGGAGATCATCCCAGAAATCAGTCCTCCCTGCTGGAGCAAGACTTTGCCCTGAGCTCCCCCTGCTCTGGAGAAAATGGTGATAACACACCAAAACAGCAGCTTGTTCCTTGAAAAACGCTCAGCAACGCCCCCCACAAGCACGGATACAACCTCACACCGTCTTGGAATACCGTGGGAGACACACAGTGGGTCTGTAAGAACAATTCCCAGGGTTTAATACCCTTTTGGAAGTCTTTGGATTATCTAAACCGGCCTCCCAGATGAGTCAGGCCATGGACTGTTCCATGTGAATCCTTTTTGCAGAAGGAATTATTCTTTCTTTTTTTTCCCTGTGTGAGTGGAAACCATTGCCTGCAGTCCCGTGGGGAGAACAACTTTCCAGAGGGGATACAGGCTGAGGATACCAAAGGATAATTAAGGTAATTCCTTTGGGACCAAACCATGAACCTCTGCCCAGAATAACCCTCATTCCACGCCTCGGGAGAGCTCGCCAGCTGCCTTAGGGTGAAGAATGTCAGGGGATGGATAACTCACGGTTTGGATCTTGGAAAACACCACATAGACAAATATCACTATTTACTTCTAATTTCAGCTGTGGGTATCATGCCATTTAAGTCCTCTTTTTCTCTTTCTCAGACAAAAAAACCAAAACCAAAACAAAACAAACCCCAAGCAAAACCCCAAACAAAACAAAAAAAACAAAACAAAACAAAACAAAAAAAGGATTTCTAAGGGAAAAATGACTTTGCCTTGACTATTTTTATGTGTTTCCCACCAGAAATGAACTTGAATAGCACAAGGTGTCCCTCACACTCAGTTTGTTGCACCAGCTGCACTTTTCCAGCCAAAAACTGGGTGAAGCTCCCAGGGATCTTTATTTTCAGAAATTCTGAGGCCCCTCAGGGCTCAGGTTGCTCACTCCCTCTGTGCACAAAAGGTCTCACAACACCCTGTGCTGCCTCAGGTGAACCACAGCACCTCTGTGAGCCACTGGCCACGGACTGATTAGTAATGAAGGAGTTCCTTGGACTTATCAGGGTGGGAAAGACCCTTAAGATCATGAACCTAACGCAGCTCAATCCCCAAAAGCCATGTGCTCTTCTGGTACCAGCTGAGGATGAGCAGAACTTAAAATAATAAACCAAGAAGTTCGTTGTTTGTTTTTTTTCCCCTCAGAGAAGTTTCTTCAGTCCATGGGTTTTATTCTTCCATGATCAAACATCCTACACTGCTGAAAAGTTATACTAAGCCATAAATCATTCAGATTCCCTCTGACAAGCCAGCAA